>NW_015635030.1:418150-426976 GCF_001515625.1 Sinocyclocheilus rhinocerous | reverse complement strand
GTTAACCAGGAGTCACTCTCATTTATAATCGCAGCATCGTCTGATAAAATCAGCATGCATCTACACTAAAGTCGCGCTCGTGTGTGTGAGACGCGGGAGCTGATGGCAGGGGGCGGTGGATATTTGTGGCGGTCAATGTGGATATTGTGGATGAGTTTTTCTGTGTCATCACGTTTTATTAGTTCTACAGCTTCAGTTTCGGAATTTTCACCCTTAGTAACACATACAGCTGTTCCCTCACCACAGTGCAACAGTGAAAAGGGACCCCTTTCAAAAAGTGTCGCGTTCCGAACGTTGTTTAAGCGACATACTTCATATGTATTGCGCGGTATTTTAAAAATTAATATCATAACAAAAATAAACACCAGTATTCGGTATGAACCGGTATACCGCCCAGCACTACCTGGAGCTATTAAGCTCTAAATATGATTTAAAAAGCACAGTAAAAATAATACATAGTCCATATGACTTGTACACTACATTCTAAGTCATCTGTAGCCGTATGATAACCTTTTGAAACAGACCTATATAGTCATTATTCTATGAAAATCTTCCCCTCTGCCGTAGCTCTCAAATCACATTTTGAATAGCTGGAACTGAAGTGGAGAGGTAGATTTCTAGCAAATAATCATTCAAATTTAATGTAGATTTTCAATGCTACGCCTTGGTGTCTTGGTAGGATCAGCAGTGTTTTTGTTATCATCATGGAACCTTTTTCCTTCAAGTTTTATTCAGAGGGTTTTGCTTGTGAGCAGACGCCAACTGACATTTGTTCCAAACATTTGCTCAGCAAAGTTTTCACAGATGTGGCCACGGGTGCCAAACTGATAATGACAAAAGACGGAGAGTGTCAGAAAATTATGTGATTTAAGATCTCGAATTTCATCCGAAAATCCACTCTGTAATGTAGACGAATTGTAGCGATTTGTACCCTTTTTTGACTAGGATAAAAGTAAGGAGACGAATCTGGAGAAATCTGGAGACGAAAAGACAAAGAACAGTTCCACTGTTGAGGAATTTTTGTACTGCCTCTCAAACTTTATGAATTTTTGAGAACAATTGAATTGTCCATAGCACATTTCAACTTGGACACGTAGTAGCTCTTCCTCAATCCAAGTCTCCGATTGCTCCTTCAAAACAGGAAATTCCATACGCTTAAAGCAGGTCTTGCAGTGTCTGAGGTAACAGTCTGCAATGGAAGTACAAACTGCCCGCAGGGCTCATCGCATTAAAATTTATATCTGAACTTTACTTCAGAAAGATCAACTGTGCTGTACAGTACTAGAGATGGGTCATGATGGTTTCAAAAATATTCCATATTCCACAAAAATATTAACCAGCACAACTGTTTTCAGCATTGATAATAATAATAAATAATTCTTGAGAATCAAATCAGTATATTAGAATGATTTCTGAAGGTTTATGTGATACTGAAGACTGGAGAAATGATGCTGAAAATTCAGCTTCGCGTCACAGGAATACATTTATTTTAAAATATATTAAAATAGACAACAATTATTTTAAATTGTAATAATACAATATTACAGTTTTTACTGTATTTTTGATCAAATAAATGCGGCCTTGATGAGCATAAGAGACTTCTTTCAAAACCATTTAATAAAATCTTACCAACCCTAAACTTAAACCATGCTTAAGAATGTTTTAAAATGTAACAATAAATTGATCAATAATTTTCAAATGCAACATTCAAACTGCAGTTTTATAAATCTTTTTTTTTTTTTCCTTTATCCTTTTGCAAGATGCTTCTTATTATCCATTCGTCAATAAAGTCATTACAGTTCATACATGGAAGCAGAATTAAAATGCAGTTTAAAGCTGCATTTAAATTAGATATTAATGTAGTATTTTGATAAATTGAACATTAAAATTTAAACACTTGTTTTAAACCTTAAAGACAGTGCTGGATCATTAGCAAGAATCCTCATCAGACTTCATATTGTTTCTGTTTCTGCAGAAGATATCTTGGGTAGTACTCAAAATAAAAATCAATAAGTCAAGCTCATGCTAAAAGTTCGTCTAAGAAAGTTATTTCTCCCGAGCTCATTTAAACTGTTGCAGTCAGACTGTGGGGGAACATATGGAAACCCGATTCGGTCTGATTTCTTACGAGCTATGAAATCCAGATAGATGACTGGAAGGTATAGGCTGACATCATTTCCTGTCCGTGCTTGGAAAGAATTATTGTTAGATTGTTTTCATGAGAATAAATAATGACTTCGTTCTTGAGCACCCTTGAGCATAATTAAATTAAACAAAGGATGCATTCATATGTAATCAGCTCTTCCAAACACTTCAAATCATCTCTCTAATGCGTAATAATAACAGGGTCAGTTTGGCTGGTTAGCATGAGCCAAAGCATCTTTTTCCATCCTCCTATTTTGTAAGCAATAGTAAATATTTCATTATATTATTGTAGATGTTTTTTAGTGACAATTTAAAACTAATGGAACTTGGCATAGAATTGCAATCCAATCAATTCTGGATTAATAAGACCCGCTCTACAGGTTTCTCAATGAATAATTCATGTTAACTTAAGACTGTCTTGCTCTGAAGGATGAAGAGGATGAAGCCTACCCAAAGAAGAAATGGCCGACAGTGGACGCCTCGTATTACGGTGGGAGAGGAGTTGGTGGCATTAAAAGGATGGAAGTAAGGCAAGGGTGTTAGGAAAGAAAAGAACAGCTTCCATTCGCTCCGGACCACTGCAATGATGCTATGAATGTGTATGTGTGTGTGCAGGTGCGCTGGGGAGATAAGGGATCCACTGAAGAAGGAGCCAAACTGGAGAAGGCAAAGAATGCTCGGGTGAAGATGCCAGAGCAAGAGTTTGAGTTTCCGTCCACACATACCCTAAATAATGGAATGCGGAAACCCATCTCCCCTCAGAAGTGGTACTCCCCAATCAAGGTAGATCAGTTTATCTTCAGGGGGCCTAGAAGAGGAACCACATGTTTAGTTCACCACATTAAGCATATAAACAACAGATGCATGACATTTAGATATTTTAAATGTTCAAACGCATTTTGGGGGCATTGTTTGTTATGCTTCAGCCAGTGCTTTCATCGATTCTCTTAGCGAGCAATACGATATTTACCAATACCTCAAGATAAAACCATTACGATTTGATTAGATTCAGGGGCCTGCAATTGATATATTCATATTATGATTTTGTGTGTCTGTTTTATACAACTAGTTACATTTTTTAACTCAAAAATGCAACTAAAATTTAACATGAACATTTAATTGAACCTGAATTGGAATATTGCAAATTCTGTAAAAACATCCACAACAGGGGGGGGGAAATCAAGTCACACATGAGATTATTAATCGTCAGCTCTTCATTGGATGGTGCAGTAATATAGTTATGTCAGTTTTAATATAGTCAATTTTTCAAAGTTGTAAATAAAACAAAGATTATTGGAGTACATTTAATAAGAGTATACTTTAAGTCTTTCTAGATTAAAACATTTTACAAGCAATTTTTTTTTGTTTTTTCAATGTAGGATATACAAAACAAAATGACATTCTAGTTGTTGAAAAAATACAGAAAAAAATGAGAGATATACAAAAAAATATTAAAAATGAATTTAAAAAATAAAGTTGTTAAAAATGATCTTATATCTTATCTTATATTTGATGACAGTTTTGTGGCAATTTTGTCTTTTTATAACATTCTAAATAAAGTCTTCTAATATACATTATAGATATATGAAATATGTGGGGTTTTTTTGTGTGTTGCATTGAGAAATCATATCATTAGTCATTTGATCAAAGCATCGATACATACTGATGTATTGTTATACCCCCTAGATGCTGGTTAGATGGTGGCCCCTTGAGGCTTTTTTAACTAGCTTAACCAACAAGACTTAAATTAATTCACAAAAAATTACAAATTAACACTTTTTTCTTTTATTTTTCTAATATAAAATTTAATAAAGTGAATTTTTCAATTCTTAATTCACCATGTTTTACTGGTGAACAGCATGGCATTGCTGGCAAACCAGCGACCAGAAGCAAAGCAGCTCTACCCAGCCTGAACCAGAAGGAAAATTCATGCTGGTATAATTTGGCCAGGGATGGCATCGTAAAAGGTTTTGAATTAATACAAAGTAAGCCAGGAAATGTTCATATGCCAGTGTGTCCTCACAAAAACACATTACACAGCAGCTATAGAAGACCCAGTACGGTGTCATGCTTACGGTATGGTCATCTGATGGACAACGAATGACGTGATAATTCATTGGAAGACTGGAAGGAGCTCAGAAGAAGCGGCGTGTGCTGTTGTGGTGGCCTCAGTCAGTCCAGGAAGCGGTTCTTGCATTGTTTCGTAATGTCTCTGTCAGATGGGAGGGGAGGGTTAATTTAAACCAGACTCTGAACTGAGCTGACCCAAGGGAGATGAGCTTTGCAGAGCTGGTCCATTTCCTAACAAAACAAACTCCTTTTCTCTTTCTCTTCCACCTTCTTTCCTCTGGATTATGCTAGGTGACAGTCCACTCTGAGAGGCAGAAATTAAACACATATACAGGTTGAGAAAAACAAAGAGAAAGTTCTGTGTGTATTCAACCCAGATTCAGCAAGATGTTTGCTCTCAGTAAAGTCTCCATTTAAGCCAACAATTTTTCAAGAAATGAAGTGAGATGTTATCCAGGTCCGTGTGTGGCAAATGTTACCAATAACTTCTAAGGGACAAAGTTATTTACCTCAGCGAGTGATTGGTGGTTTCAACAGTTAATATTCTGTTGAGCTACACTGAAATATTTCAATGTTGTTTTTCATACTGGACACATTTGTTTACTAAAAATATAACTCTTTAAATCCGTTAAGTTTAATGTAGGTGTGAAATAAATGGAAATCCATCCCAGCATCTCTAAGAAATTTCTACAAAATATACAGAAATCCTCATTTAGTTATTACTATGTGGCTCGGAGTACCATTTAAAATCAACGTATTAATTAAAAAATGTCAAATAAATAGAAATATGTCGTTTATTTAATTAATGATTAAAATGGTAGTTAAAAGTAACAATAATAAAAAACATTATGCATAGAATTTCAATGATTTTAGTTGATTTCCAGTTGATTTTCCATTATGCACTTGAAAAATGCCACTGGACACTTCATATGTGAAATTAACCAATGAACTTTGACACACTTTGGCCACCAATGAATGCAAATGTCACGGGAGATGTATCTATATTTAATACTCATAAATTGGTTTTAGTTAATTTTTTGTTTATTGTTACATTAAACTAAATTATTTAAAACGTTAAAAAGTTAAATAAACAGCTTTAAATGTCTTGATAATATTTTATTATTATTATTTTCGAATACATTAATAATTGATTTCATTTTATGTGCCACTCAATACCTATAATAAGAAAATAATAAGAAAAGTCACAGGTACTATATGAATATACTGTCTGCTATGCCTTAAGCAGTTATTTGTACACCCAAATAATGAGAAACGTTAATATTCATTGAATTGAAAATACACAGTGAAGAACTGGAGTCAGATGTCTGATCCACTAAATTCCAATTTTAGGAACTGACACTGTTCTGCCAGCTTATTATATTTCTTTGATCCAGACAGGAAACTGGAAACTCATCATTTAACAACCTGCATAAAATGAAATTCTAAAGATGAGTACCTTAGGGCTCTGTCTCTCTGAACTGCTCTGTGTAGTCAATTACAGATTCTCCTGGCAATGATGCTTGCATTGTTGATGAAGTGTTTGGCACCAGTGTGCTCTGAAGTGTTGATCTCCTTGAGCCGCTGATTGAGTGTTTGTGTTTGGATCTTCCAGGGGAAACTGGATGCCTTGTGGGTGTGGCTTAGGAGAGGATATGACCGCGTGTCTGTGATGAGACCTCAGCCGGGAGAGAAGGTAATAAATAGTGTCATAACACAGATGCTTCATATTATTAACAATGCTGTCAATTTGGGGCATATGCACACTACAGGTAAGAGGTTTGGAATAATAAAGATCGAGAAGTCTCTTATGCTCACCAGGACTGCATTTATTTTATCAAAAATACAGTAAAACTGTAATATTGCGAAAAAGTATCATAATTTACAATAACTATTTTCTATTTGAATATAATTTTAAAAGTATTTTATTCCTGTGATGAAAAGCTGAATTTTCAGCATCATTACTCCAGGCTTCAGTGTCACATGATCCTTCAGAAATCATAATAATATGCTTTGATTTGCTGCTCAAAGAACATTTCTTATCTTTATCAATGTTAAAAAACAATTGCTGCTTAACATTTTTGTGGAAATCGTGACACACTAAGAAGTTTGGAGTTAGCACCAAGAAAAATTCATATTAATTGAGCAACAAATCAGCAGGTTAGAATGAAAATTCTGCTGAAAATTCCATCACAGGAATGCAATTTTAAAATATATTCGAATAGAAAACAGTTATTTTAAATTATAAAAAAAAAAACTTTATTATTTCAAATGTTTGACCAGTAGTGTATACTTTATTAAATAAACTTCATATCAAACATATTTATTTTTCATGATCCTTATACAGCATAGATATTCACAAATATATCAACTCAGCTGTGCTTATTTCTTACCTCAATGACAATATTTTTAAGTTATAAAAATACATTAAATAGGACTAAAATGTCTGTTTCCGTTTCCACATAAGGTAATAGAAGGTAATGGCAAAAAAAGCAGTCCTCTGGGTTCTTTCAGAATCTGTTCTTCACACATGAAAAACATTGTGAGGTATATTGAGGCTGAAAGGAGGCCAGCTGTTAGCAATAAGTGCAGTCAGAAACAGAGGCAGAGTGAAGGTACTCAGGACACTGGCTCGGCTTCAGACCAATAGGACCAATCTGCTAATGCTCCTGCCTAAAGGAATGCAGTCTGCTTAAAGCATTAACCACCCTCCTCTTTCCCTCAGAAGAATGCACAGAGGGGAGTTTTGGGGTGTCTGATCTGCTGTGGTAAATAGAAAAAAAAAGTTGGACAGAAATCAGATGGCCTTTAAAATTATAGCAGTGAGACTGCTTTGGATCTTCACAAGCAAACAAGAGCTTCTGTTGACTATTTAAAGCTAAATTAAACTGCACTGAACTATATAACACAAAACACTAAACTGTACTCAATTCATCTCACGAAGGCCTACGTTATAATTCAAAGCCATACTGTGGAATAAAAATGATTTTAAACAAGTAGAAACTCTTAAAGGTGCCATAAGAAATCAGATTTTCCTTAATCTTGTAAAGTCAGAGTTTGACATACTAAATATACATAGTATACATATACATACAAGTTCCTGACATAAAAAACAGAAACTATTAATATGCACTAACGTTCAAAAGTTTGTGGTAAAATTTGTTGATGTTTTTGAAGAATCTTATTGTGTACTCTTACTGTGTAATATTGTGAAATAAGATTACAATTTAAAATAACTGTTTTCTATTTTAATACATTTTAAAATGTAATTTATTCCTGTAATAAAGCTGAATTTTCAGCATCATTACTCCAGTCTTTTGTGTCACGGGAGCCTTCAGAAATCATTCTAATATGTTGATTTGCTGCTCAAGAAACACTTCTTATTATTAATGTTTTATATTTTTGTGGAAACTGTGAATTTTTTTTGTTGAGGATTGTGTGATAAAGTAGGAAGTTTGAAATAGATTTCTTTTTAACATGTTAAATGTCTTTACTGTCACTTGATCAATTTAATGCATCCTTGCTGAATAAAAATATTCATTTCATTTTAGAAAAAAAAAAATCTTACTGACCTCAAACTTTTGAACAACAGTGTATGACGTCACATTTACACATCAACACCTTTTAAAGGGGTCATATGATGCGATTTCAATTTTTCCTTTCTCTTTGGAGTGTTACAAGGTCTTGGTGCATAAAGAAGATCTGTAAAGTTGCAAAGACTAAAGTCTCAAATCCAAAGAGATATTCTTTATAAAAGTTAAGAGTTAACCACGCCTACCTAAAACGGCTCGTTCTAACACGCCCCCACATATCTACCTCACTATGTGGGAAGATTTGCATTACGCCGCCCAAATGTTCACGCAAAGAAAGAAGGCATAACTTTTATTCTCGCTGTAGTATTGATGCCGCCATGTCGAGACGCTGTGTGTTTCGTTGTGAAAGCGAAACTACTTTCAAAAGAGGACGATATCCGCTTCGTCATACCTAGAGCTGATCTGTGCTGGTCGCTGAGGAAATACATCAACTTAGTGCTGTGGATCACCGGATCGGCTTTCACCGTTTTCACCGCTCCTTCATCGGATCCGCCGGGACCGCCGTTCTCGATCCCGCCACCTCAGCTCACTCTTGCCCGGCTTCAGCTCAGACTAAGCCGGGGCTTTCGCTCACGCTAGGCCGCTGTGTTTTTCGTTGTGAAAGCGAAACTACTTTGTTTGGCCTTCCAAAAATGGACACGACTAGAAATCAGTGGTTAAGTTGTATTTACAACACTGTTCCAGAACACTTCAACCCAAATATTCAGATGTGTGCAGCACATTTTATGGAGGACTGTTTACTGATCCTGGGAGAGTAACGTTAGACTAAAATGCCGGCAGTTCTGACTCACGTAAGTACGTTTTCATTTAAAGGATTTGCCACTGATGATTCAAACGCGAGTTTTGGGCAGTAGAGTAGCACTTGTTGTTTGTCATTTCTCTGATCACAAATGCAGACAGGGTTTTATGTTTACGCGGCGCAATGCAACGCAACGCGTAAAAAGACAGTATAAGTCATTATAATCAGTAATTATGTCCCCACTGGATGCAACAAATGCCTCGTTTATAATAGGTTTTATTG
>NW_015635030.1:415728-416419 GCF_001515625.1 Sinocyclocheilus rhinocerous | reverse complement strand
CTGTGATCAAAGCTGAATTTTCAGCATCATTACTCCAGTCTTTTGTGTCACGGGAGCCTTCAGAAATCATTCTAATATGTTGATTTGCTGCTCAAGAAACACTTCTTATTATTAATGTTTTATATTTTTGCGGAAACTGTGAATTTTTTTTGTTGAGGATTGTGTGATAAAGTAGAAAGTTTGAAATAGATTTCTTTTTAACATGTTAAATGTCTTTACTGTCACTTGATCAATTTAATGCATCCTTGCTGAATAAAAATATTCATTTCATTTTAGAAAAAAAAAAATCTTACTGACCTCAAACTTTTGAACAACAGTGTATGACGTCACATTTACACATCAACACCTTTTAAAGGGGTCATATGATGCGATTTCAATTTTTCCTTTCTCTTTGGAGTGTTACAAGGTCTTGGTGCATAAAGAAGATCTGTAAAGTTGCAAAGACTAAAGTCTCAAATCCAAAGAGATATTCTTTATAAAAGTTAAGAGTTAACCACGCCTACCTAAAACGGCTCGTTCTAACACGCCCCCACATACCTACGTCACGATCTGGGAAGATTTGCATAACACCGCCCAAATGTTCACACAAAGAAAGAAGGAGTAACTTTTATTCTCGCTGTAATATTGAAAAGTGAAAAGTGAAAAAGTGAAAAGTGACGTGACATGTGGCCAAGTATGGTGACCCATACTC
>NW_015635030.1:368518-415681 GCF_001515625.1 Sinocyclocheilus rhinocerous | reverse complement strand
AATAATGTTTTTTTAACTTTAAACCGCATGAACACATTTCATTACACCAAATACACAAAATAATGTTCTTTTTAGCAGCATCATATGACTCCTTTAAGGTATTCAGAAACTTGGCACACTTAGAAAACATGGCTTAATTCTGTGTCCTGAAAAAAAAATCCCAAAACATTGTTTTACCAATTACTCTCAATAAAAAGTATAATATGACTTCTTGAATACTTTATTTTTGTTTTCTTATATAAAATGTATTCATTTTAAATTTGACTCTCTAGGGTCGCTGTATGAAATTTACCCGTGTGAGATCCTGCCCGCCCCCTCGATACCCGCTTTACAACAACCCCTCGAGCCACATCTACAGCACAAGCTTCCTACCACCCTCGTCACCCAGCACCTTGCCTCCGCCCCCTCAGGCGGCTCCGCCCGGACGAGCCCCGCCCCCTTCTCGTCCACCACCACACCCAGGCCCTGAGGAACCGCAGTGCTACCAGGACTGAGTAGGTCCAAGAGATTTGTACACAAAAAAAAAAACTGCTGGTTATGCCAGTGCAAAAATTCAGTGCTGCATTTTCCAGGCATTAGAAAGGAGCAACATGATTATTACAAATGACAATGGCTGAAGATGGGATTTAACGTGGCAGCGACTGTATTATTACACAATTGATGGGTAATAATAATGAGAGGTTTGTTGACTTTCAATATAACCTTGACATGTTCTTTGTGAAATGTGGTTTTAAATTAACAGAACATCAAAGAGAGTCAGAGCAAAAGAACCAGAAAGAGATAAAAATGATAAACATTTACATTTTTGAATTATTTAAACTTAAATTTTACATTTATGTATTTGACTTGCATATGAAATTTCCATTCATTTGGATTGCCCAGTTCACATGAACATATAAATAAACTTAATGTGAGGCATATTTGTCAGTCATGCAAAAACAGGTAGTATTTCTGTAATAGTACTAATAAACTGAATGTGTTTACACAATAACAAGGTTTATATATTTAAATGTATTAATTACTTGAATATTGTTTGTTCCACAGCTAGCCATATTTAAATTTTTTTGTTTTAAATGAATAAATTGAATTGTTTCTGAAATTAAAAGATTTGTGCTGATTGTGCTGAAACTGAATAAATGCATTTTGAATTATTTGTGATTGTTTAAAATCACATCAAAAAGATGCAAAAATAATAATTGATGCCATAATTAAAAAAAAGTGAATATTACCGGTTTCATTTATGTATGACTGGCAAATATGCTTCGCATTAAGTTTATTATTTTGTATTATGTTTAGACTGTGTAATGCAATTACATAATGCTATTTTATATACATTTCAAATAAATAGTTTATTTTTTCAGTGTGGAAATTGACGATGGACCGTTAAATAATTGAAGACTAATGCGTTTTAATATTCGACACTTCAGCTGTCTGTTGACAGTTATTCTATGCTAAAAAGTAGCCACATTTTAATGCCTACTGGCTCCAGTGTTAGTACAAAATTACTGTAAATTATTGACATTGTATCATTATTAGCATCTTAACCTAGCTTTGCAGATACATTAGAAAAGGTTGAACGAGAAGCATCTGTATTATAGGTCCTGTTGTACTTGAGATCAGGTTCAGCTTTAATGCCTTTTGAATATATCAGGAAAACAGGATAAAACGGCAGGATTCAAGTGACTGCATGAATGGAAGGAAACAATGACAAAACTAATCAAAGAGTTAATTCAGTCTGTAGTCCTAAAACCCAGAAGGGAATTAGCATGTCCATAAATTCCCCAGGGAATTTCCAGTGGGAATTCAGAAAAGCGGTTTTGGATTTGAGTAAAATAAGATTTGTGTTCATATTTGAAGAGACTTTCACATTGTACAAAATAAATGACACATAGTTCACCTGGTGTCTTGCTTTAAAAACACAAGTTGATACATATCAACTACCAAGTTGATTATTCCAAAGAAAATTGTGTGACTGACCTGAAAAATGAACGCGGTTGATGTTTCAGTGTTACGATCTAGTTGAATGTTTGTGGAATGATGCAGGCTTTTGTTTTGTACATATGGATGCTTTCCAAACAGCTGTGCTAAGAGTAGATCAGTATTCGTGGGTAAAAATTCATGAGGTGCTTTATGTTTTTAATTTAAAATGTCTTTTGTTGTGTTGTTTGCAAGTGATGCATTTAAAGGGATAGTTCGTTCAAAAATGAAAACATGTCACTCCAAACCCAACTGACTCTGTTTCTTCTGTAGAACACCAAATGTTTTGAAGACATTTCATATATTTTCCAGTGTATTCTGTTAGAGAAAATCATTCAGGTTTGAAATGGCATGATATTGAGTAAATTACCACAGAATTTGTAATAATTCTATAAACTATTCATTTAAGCATATGGCAGTTCTGTGATTTTTAGTTTGATCTATTCTGTTTCTTCATTTTACCTTGAACATTGTTTTTTTGTTTGTTTTTTTTCATGCTGGGTTGAAAGCTTGTGCTTGAGCTGTTACAGATGTTCTGAGCGTGTCAGGCTATTCCTTTTTAACGAAGAGCATGTTTTTACACGCTTCAATTCAATGTTGGAATTCATATTTCTGCGTCAGCATTTTTTATGTGGGCTAACAGCACAATAGCATGCTTTCAATGGATTTTGGTGAGTACCACAATTATGATAAAGGAAATAGTGAAGTGTGGTCAAGTATGGTGTCCCATACTCGGAATTTGTGCTCTGCATTTAACCCTTCCAAGCATTTAACCCATGCGGCGGCGAGGGAGCAGTTGGGGGTTCGGTGCCTTGCTCAAGGGTCTCATCTCAGTCGTGGTATTAAAGGTGGAAGAGAGCGCTGGTTATTCACTCCCCCCACCTACAATCCCTGCCGGTACCGAGACTCGAACCCGCGACCTGTGTTACAAGTCCGACTCTAACCATTGGGCCACGACTCTTAGGGGGCCCCTGTGCTGCAAGCACACACATTCAGAACATAAAGCCATCATTAAAATAAAATGAACCCTATTAACTTCATACATGTTCAAAATACTTTCTTCCTCGGCTAATGTGACTAATATGCCGTCGACACTGGTGTACAGGACACCCCTGCTTGAGACCCTCTATTGTCAAAAAAAGTAAGGTGTCATTCGACTGCTAATCTAACTTCTTTTCCATGAAGAATAAAAAAACTAAGCTCTTTGTTCTCTTTTTCTGGCTTTTGGTACCTTTACGGCATAATGAAATTCTAACTGTTTTTATTGAACATTTTATAGCACACCTCTGCTATGAAATACCACTGCCGTTAGCTGATGCAGACAAAGAAAGACATTTTCAAGTCTTTTTTTAATGCTTGATCTCATGTCTTTAAGTATTCAACTGATAAAAGAATAAATAATTATGAAAAGTTAGTATTTTAAGAGTAACGTTTTTTTTATATATATATAGCCTGTATAGGAGATTTTATGTGTTTTACTGTGAAGACATGATTTTTGTATCTATTGTAACCAACTTTTGATTATAGTTAATAAATAGCCAAATTAGCATTACCATTGAAATACGCCACTGTTCAAAAGAGTTTGGTAAGATTTTATTTTATTTTATTTTTTATGATCAAATCCCTTGTGCTGCATTTACTTGATCAAAAATACATATTAATGTTGTGAGGTAATGTTACAATTTAGAAGAACTGTAATTTATTTAAAAATGTAATATATTCCTGTGATGACAAAGCTGAATTTTCATCAGCATTACCCCAATCTTCAGTGTCACATGATCCTTCAGAAATCATTATATTTGCTGCTCAAGAAACATTTCTGATTATTATCCATGCTGAAAACAGTTGTGCTGCTTAATATTTATGTGGAAAACTGGATAAATTAATCAATTGATTGTATGAAGACTTTAATGTATCCTTTTTTGTATATCTTGAATTTTTATTTTTTTTATATATATATATATTTTGTATATCCACTTTTTTTAAATTGTTGATTGATGAAGACTTTAATTTATCCAGTTTTTCGTACATTGTGAAATTCCTCTATCTCCTCATAACCTCACAATCAGAGGCCCTGGGGCTTTAACTCTCAGGGGGCCCCTGTGCTGAACATAAACCCATCATTAAATTAAAAAGAACCCTGACTTTATACATGTTCCAGGTCAACAGGGTTCAAACTACTCTGTTCTTCGGCTGATGTCACTTAAAGGTAATGAATAGCGAAATAGCTATTTAGTTATTGTTCTAGACAGCTTCTGCAATTTTCTGCTAGTTAATGTCATAAAGGTTATGGCAATAATTGCAGAAAATTATAGGGTTGGAAAAGCACCGTGTACACTACTGTTCAAAAGTTTGGGTTTGTTAAGATTTTAATTTTTTTTTACCTTTTCTTATTCTTATACTCAAAGTTGCATTAATTTGATAAACAATACAGTAAAAACAGTAATACAGTGAAATATTATTACAATTTAAAATAACTTTTCCGTTTTCATGCATTTTAAAAGGTAATGTAATCCTGTGATGGCAAAGCTGAATTTTCAGCAGCTAGTTACAGGCACATATGTTTACATAGACTTTTTATCTTATAAGCAAGTAAATGCTGCACATACACCCATACTGTACATAATGCAATAATGCCTTGCATTCTATGATAAAGCTGACAAGAGAAAACGAGCATGGCTTGCAGCGCAAGCTGCAAAATACTGTGTGTGAAAATAATAAAATAATGTGTGTTCTTATCATTCTGTGGACAAAATCCCCTGAACTTCACATCGACTGGGAGCTTTATGTAGGATAATAGCGTGCGTCTGTTTACAATGCAGCTAAACACAGGCCTCTTCATGTCATCTACCCACTCATTAAACTTTGAGTTAATATTAAGTGACCAACACAGTATTGCCAGTGAAAATAGGAACAATTACAAAAGTATAATAGCATAGACAATACATTATAAATGTGGAATTCACTTCTCATTCTTAATATTTTAAATACATTCATTCTTTCCAGCATCACAGCGGCCCGGGCTTCAGGCTGTTCAATAATGCAGCCCTTAACGTGGCAGTGGTTTCTGGCTCTATTAATACCTATTGTCCCCGTCACAAAGGCTTTGTGGCCACGTTTGTTGATTTGTTTTATGTAACACAATCCTCTCAGTGGCAGACAGACCCACAGTCCTGTGGCTGATGACATCAGCTCTCCGCTCTCAAGAGCCAAGTGTAGTAAATGCCTAAGAGAGGGATAAAAGATTCAATCGCACTGAAGTGTGGCAGACTGACCTGTCAGAATGACTTCACGGTTGGTCCGGTTGTAACCGCTGTAATTGATTCCTGGTCACATTCACCCTCCTGAAAAGGCGGTAAACATTGAAAGGTTTGTAATACATCTCAAATCAGCCATAACATCAGAATAAAGGGATTCTCAAGGAGCTGCTTCCAGCTTCCCCACTGATTTACACTGATGATGTTTGCATTCAAGAACATTTTAGCAACAGCTTAGCAACCACATAGTAACACACAACTGCACTTAACAGCTTTGCAATTATACAAGCAGCAGAGTAAAGAAACAAAAAAAAAAAAACCGAAACAAGATAGAACTAAAACATAGTAAAGATGCTAAAAACACTTAGGACACCTGAGAAACCACATATAAACTCTAAAAAAGAAACTCAAAGCATCTTAACACTTCAACAACATACTAAAAATCACTCCGAATACCTTAGCAACTGCATAGCAGCATGTTAAATCCACATAATAGTAAGACGAAAACTACTCTGAACACCTTAGCAACATGCTAAAACTACTTTGAACAACTGCACAGCAACATGCTAAAATACTCAGAACACCTTACCAACCACATTGTAACACCAAAAATATTCTTAACACCTTAGCAACAAATTAAAACTATTCATACCACTTAAACATGGCAAACATGCTAAAAACACTCAGAAAACCACATAGAAACACACTAAAAACCACCAATGTCAACATAGCACACATGCTAAAATTAGAACACTAAAGCAACATGCTAAAAATCAATTACAACACCTTAGCAAACACACAGAAACGAGTTAAACACTATTTATGACACTAGCATAACAAACATAGGCCCTACTAAAAACACTCAGAAAACCTTAGAAACCACATAGCAACACTATAAACACTAAAAACATTGTAACATACCAAACATGCTAAAAAAAAATCAGTCAGAACACCTCAGCACATATAGAAACAAGCTAAATGGCACTAACATAACAAACGTGCTAAAAAACACTCAGAACACCTTAGACACCGCATAGCAACACAACTCTAAAATACATATGTAGCAGCATGTGTGTGTGTGTGTGTGTGTGTATATATATATATATACACACACACACACACACACACACACACACAATGTATACAAACACACACAAATAAAATATTAAAAACTTTTTTGTGAACTGAAATAAAGCTGAAATAAAACTAAAGATTATTAGATGAAAAACTTAATTTAAAAAATGCCTTGGCAAATAAATAAAAAAATTACTAAAACAAATAACAAAATTGAAATAAAATAGAAATACTGCATTAAAAAGAACACAAACATAAAAATGACAAAGCACATCAATTTCTAAAACTTAAACTAAAAATATAACGAAACCTGGAAATATAAAAATAAAAGTCCATTCAAAATATGAATAAATATTAAAATAGTATACAAATAATACTAAAATAACAACAGCAACCTTAACATCTTTTGAAAATGTTAAAATATAGGTTTTATTTGTAGCTTGTAAACCATTTTTTATTGTACTGATTATTATTACTGTAGAGAGAGTATAAATGATGATCAGCTTTTGTTTATTGCAGGACCACCACTATAACAAATTGCCATGACCTTTTACTTTTTGTCATTAGACCATGATAGATAGAAGCAGGAGACAAAGCACTGGTTTTGAAACGCGAATACAAAGGGTGGAAATTCCATTCTGTGCTTGTGTTGCTCCAAATGTGCAGGCATATACACAGGGACAATTGGCCACAAAATTAACGGAGAAACTATTAAAAGTGTCACGTGTCACATAATAGATGAAAAATAAAGAGATTTTCCTTTTTGAACTGTGAGTGTACATAAAATCAAATGTCTATATGCAACCTTAGGTCAAGGCAAGTCAAAGTTTTTCATTACAAATGAAAGTGTGTATTCACAGAGGGCTGAAAACTGCATGCAGTTTGAAGAACCTCGATGCACTTTTGGAGACTTAAGACGCTCCTCTTTTCTGAATTTATAAAAGGGAGTCAAATAAAGGGATTATTGTCTTGTATCCTTGTCTTACCTGCACCGTGTGGTATTTGTAGAAGCACTATGGACAAAAATATACTGGAGGAGACTGATGGATTTACATAAATCAGAGAATACACTGCTGTTCTGCTTCAAATGCAGAGAGTGCGTGTTTAAAGGCTTCTAGCATCAAAAGCAACTTAGGCTTTTTGATGTTTCTGTTTTCTCTGGTGTTTCCAAGAACAGAATAAAGTGATCAATTTAAGGTGAGCTTTTACTGTAGCATTTTTACAGTCTTTTACCGTTAAATTCACGGTCATTTTTTACAGTGTAGATATATGAAATCAATCTGTAGGCGGCTCACGCTGCCATTCTGTTTCAGAATCCCTTTCACACAACTTCAAGAACTTAAGAAGTTCTTGAGCTCTTAAACAGCAGTGGAATCTGCCAGCAGACTTTAGCTGGAGCTGGTTAACAGCAGCATATTGGCTGTTATTTCAATACCTCAGGGCTACTTCATGGCTTAGTGTTGTTTCAAGCCAATACTCCATATGTCCTGTGATTCATTAATGACAGATCAAATGAGCATTCATCATAGCTTTCATGTCAAGTACGTTTAATAAAAAGAGCTGCTGGTACTTAATCCTCAGGTGAACCTTAGTTCTTAAGGTCTATTAACATTGTGTGGAGACTTACTTTAAGCTTTTAAATAATTTTTTTTTTCTTCGTTCAGCGAAGGATGAACAAAATAATTTTTTTTTTATTTACGTGGCTCTCTCGATGTTGTTGATCACCCAAGCTACAAACTAGCAAAATGAAGTATTAATAAAAAAAAACTATTCTGGTGAAATTAGAATATTAACATTATACATAACATAAAACTACATAAACTAAATATATAAAAAATAATCTATATAATATTTTTTTTAAATCATATAATACAAAAAATCTAATAAAATATAGCTGCAAGCAGTTATTCCCCGGGTTCAAGTAATTTAAGACCTTTATTTTATGGAGATAGAACACATCCATGATGGAAAACATGCTACATACATATACACAAGAATGAAAGGGTTAAACTATAATACTTAATACCCACTTAGCATGCTTACACACATGCAAACACACATATATAGATATTTGAAATAAATGATAGGTAACAAAATGCTTACTGCAAAGTCTCTGTTATAACATTTTCAGGTTTCACTCCAATCAAAACTATGAAAAATTTTAATTATTGTAATTGTAATTATTATTGGCATAATTGTAAAATCTGGTGTCACAGAACAAATGAAGTGGCAAACTTTGACAAAATGTGATATGAATATTGTATGTGTGAAAAATTGCTCAATATACAATCGTTTACACAATTGAAAAATGCGACTTCGCCCCCGGCTGATTTCTTTCAAATTTCTCACAGACCATGAGGGCCGTGAGTCAAACAGGCCCACTGAGTTTCGTTCCGATCGGCCTCCGTTCTCAAACTTCTTTGCCCGATCACATTCATGTCTTTTCAAGATACACGAATGTCCTCATAGACAGCTGTGGCACTTTGGACACAGACAAGTCAATTTTCAAGTCAATCAGACACATGGTTGTGTAGTTATAGCCTTTTTTAAGTTTTTGTCCTATTATAGTGCCACACAGTGCCCTAACGCCACGATTTTTCTCATGTGACCTCAGATTGAGGTCTTGTATATGCATATCAAGTTTGGTGTAAATATCTCACTCTGCTCAAAAGTTATAGCCGTTTTAGGAAAAGTGGCCCCGACTCTTTTGAACATTTTGGCGTGCCTTTGGGGAGTCAAAAACTCAACTTTTCTTTGATAATTATTGATATTCACTCTCAAGAGAATCTTTCCGTACTTCTTTGGGTCTGATCGGGCAAAAACCTAGGACTAATTCAAAGAAGTAGGTTTTTCACAAAATCTAAAATGCCCGAAAATGTTGCCATGCGACAAACGAATCCGACACATGCGTTTTGTTTGTCTTGAGCCAAGGATTCATATGATATAAGACTATAGAAGGTTTAGGAGTTATGAGCGACTGCATACTTTCGGGGCAAGCTTTGGTGACTTTGCAGACAGGGTGGGTACTACCATGCATCAAAGTTTCAAGTCTCTACGCCTTACGGTTTGGTCTGCCCGATCTTTTATGTCAGAATGGTGATCTTTGAAAATCTTAAAAATTACAATAGGGTTTCAGCGCTACACACTTGAACCCCTATTAATAATATATATTCAGCCTGTAAGTCCTGCAGGTGTTCAAAAAGGGATGATTAAATTATGAAGGAACAGAAGACGAGACATTTTAACAGAAATGATTTATCATAGAAGTAATACACAGTGAATATACAGCAGATAAATAGCAAAACTACAATATCCACAATTACAGATCGTAAAAGTGCTTCAATGAGTTCACTGCATTAGATGGTGTGGATGTGACCGTCAGTTACTTACAGTCCATTCCAGGACGCCTACAGTACCTTGGGTTTAACAAGAACAGCAAAGAAACGTGATTCTCCAGCTATTTTTACCTGTCATAAGGCCTCAACAATTCTGTCACCAGGTTCTGGAAATTCTTCCAGCTTTGAGACTCAGAAAGGTAGTTAGTACTTCAAAAAGCCTAAAAACCTTTGAATAGTTCCATCAGCTGCTCCCTGTAAACTAGTAAACCGAGCGCAACAAACTTCCTTCATTTTCACATTTTACTTTTTTAATACTATGTATGATATAAAAAAAGCTTATAATGTATAAACCATTGCAAAAAGAAATTGGATGAATATACGTAGATTATAGACCATTATATCAAACAAAAGATGAAATCGCTCTCTTCATGCCTGGTGGAGCGATGCACAGAGGAAGAACATCGTAGTGAAGGTGAGCTAAAGTGCTGCGGTGCCGCCAGATGGCGTCAAGAGGACTGAGGTAGTCGTTTCATGATAGACTACGCTAGATTTGCTTCCACCACAGATATAACCAGCACTGGGACGGCACAACATTCTCAAACATTAAGGCTTTCCCAATGGGCCCCGTGGTTGGAAGGGGGCTGCCTGGAAGGGGTCTATCACTGCTCGAACACCTACCGTCCAGGAGTGAAGTGGCCCAACGGGGACTGAGCTCACGGCCGCCTGCTGGCCCACACTGGAGACCACGCGGTGGGCGGCAATGGGTTGCTGGGGCATCGGAGCCTCGACGCAATGAGGAAACCGGATTTGACTGTGCACGGGTGTATGGGGCAGAATGGGCTCATTGCCATTCGTGCACCTCGTTAGATGTTGCGGTCCAGACAGATCATTCCTTCTGTAGAATGGGGCCTGGAGGAAGACGTCAGGCTGTGGATGGGCTCCTTGAAGTTGAGGAAATGGAGCACCGGTGAAGATGTCCCTACCGTCTTGTCCACATCCAGGGAATGGGGCATTTGAGAAGACGTCTGGGGAGGACGATGGCGTGAGTTTGAGAGCTGTAGTGTTGAGGAGTTTGGAGTCCAGCAGTAGAAGCTTTGAGCCACAGCACGCATGCAGAACCCCATCTTCTTCTGCAGGAACATCTGAGCTCTGGATGTTACTGGCTCCTGATGAAGAATCATAGCAGTTGACGTTAGGCAGATCATCTGCAAAAGAGAATAAGTTAAAACTAATTAAAGACTCCCTGAGGTCGTCAAGTTTTTTTAACGTTGTCTACTTGTCTATCTGATGCTTAAAAGACAAACCATGTGCAAATTTATCAGTCAACACCACTGCTGAGCATTTTCTCCTTAAAACTGCGGTGTACCAAAGACAGTTTCAAAAATTCAGTTTGAAAGCCTGTTCCCTACTGTAACATACATGTAACCAATCCCCTCAATTTGCACAGTGGGACTTTTCATATCATTAGCAGTCTGAGATGGCAAACGGGAACATGGTTTGGGTGACATTAACAACACATTATTAGCTGTTTGATAAAGTAGTCAAGCCAAACGGCAATAATATCAATTACCATTATAGGTCTATAGGACACTGTAGGGAGTGCTGAATAAAATGCATTACCATTCTGATGCACGGACTTGTAGACGAGCCTTTATAATTCGTTCATGAGGACATGAAGACATTATTTTCGTGTTGAAATATGTCATTGAAGTTTAAGGGATAAAGTTAGTGACTGCAGGGGGACTTTTTAAAAACAAAACAAAATAAAGGGGAGAGCGCTTACGCTATTAGAAAAATAAATAAATAAATAGCTACAGTACAGGCATCCTGGAAAGGCACTGGTTGGTGAAATGCTTTGTTTTGAAAGAGAATGACAGTTGGTTTATGACAAAGATGAATAAAAATAATAAAAACGACTACTATTTAAAAGGTTTTTAGGAACATTTAATCTTGCAGATAGAATCTAAATTTATAGTAATTAAGTATATCTCATTAAAAATAGTGAAGTCGGCGCCAATAGCCTAGTGGGCAGTGCGCCGACATATAGTGCCGTTGCGCTCCGGGCGTCCCGAGTTCGAGTCCCGGCTCGTGGACCTTTCCCGATTCCGCCCCCCTCTCTCTCTCCTACTTCGCTTCCTGACACTGCTATACTGTCCTATCAAAATAAAATAAAAAATGCCAAAAACAGTGAAATAACGTTGAATCTACCAAATTACTAAAATGTTTTTATCTTTGTAATATACTGACAATCACCTTAAAAAAAAAAAACAGGTGGTAATGAGAAAGCCTCATGATGAAACAAAGTTCATCACAAGTAGCTTTTCCACAAGCACAAAGGAGGTGCACAACATCATGCACAAAAATACAAAACACCATGGTAACACACAATACTAAAATAATACAATAAACATTAATTTACCAACATAAGATGTAACATAACCTAACATAACCCTAATGTGCATAAACAATAAGAAAAAAGCTAAGAACAATTGGTTCAATGAAAAAACATCAAATGTCAATTTACGTTTTTTTCACTAAATTATAAGAGGACTTGTTCTTTACTACAATTTACACCATATAGAATAAGAGAGCTGTTAACCAATCAACAGGTTTTTAATATAGCATTAGTCATTTAATGTTAAAAATTAAATTTTTTTTTTTTTTTTTACAAAAACCTCCATCACCAGTCCAACCAGACCGTTCAAAGAAACATCTATAGACGTCCAAACAATGTGAACATTAACATGACCGCCCACGTTTATCATCTATTCAGGATGTTACACATTTCACATGAAAAGAGGTTAGCCAACGACAAAAGTGGTCATTTGCATATAGAAGCAGCAGAAACGGCTTGTACAATCTTCAAAAGTGTAGATAACCGCACCTTTGAAGGAGGCTATTTTTGTGTTATACAATGCCAGCGGAAAACGCATGGCATGAAGCACAATACCAAATTAGGCTGCTTTTGCTCCGAAGCTCTAATTTATTCATGAACTCCCTGCTTTAAGAGCTCCTTTAAAGTCAATGTGATTTTAATGGAATGAAACATAATAAAGTCTCCTAAACGGCAAATTCCTACAGGCATCCTGGCAAATTTGGCTGCACTGGCTTGTGAAACAATTAGTTTGAAAGAGAATGGCGGTTGGTTTATGACTTAGATTAATGAAAATAATAAGAACAACAAACATAAGATTAATACTTGAAAGGTTTGAGGGCTGATTCAGGTCTGGATGCTGTAGAACTAAGTTATAAAACCAGAAAAGTACCTAGACGTCCTTTAAAGAAATGTTGTTGGATGTGCCCTAAAACAGGGCGAAAGGCCGATGCTTTTGTCTTGTTTTGTGATTCTGCAGACGTCAAAAATGATTAACTTGAGCCACCTGGCCTTCTGTGTCTGCCAGGAGTCCATTTCTTTCATCTAAATGCTATTTTGCAATATCCTTGGCCTATTTATCAAATGGGCACCGTATCATCATTTCAAATCAGTAAACACACATTTAGGTCTCAGGTGGAGATCAATATGATTTACTTTTTCCACCTCGGTCTTATAGTGCCAAGTTGCAGAGTTTTTTTTTTTTTAGTGAACTTCCAGTCGGTGTTCAGAATGAAAGTTCAAATGACAAAGGAGGAAGAGAGAGATGAGACAGACAACGGCTACAACATGGACGAGGAAATCTTACCTGGAGAAGACAAGGCTGTGTCAGCCAGACCTCCAGCAAAATGTTGTACCATGATAACGAAGAAAAACCCAAACACCTTCAGTATATGATTAGATATTTATGACTGTAGTAAGAAAGTAAGAAATAGAGGCTTGAGTATCACCAATATTATGCGCGCAAAGTTGTTGATAAAAATGTCTGGCCTTTCTAAAAATGTTACTAAAAAATAAAACTTTAAATTTTGGTAAAAGAAATAAATAATAATAATTGTACAAGAATTTTTCAATTAATCAAGTGCATTTGTTTGACACTCTTCTTAATAAATATTGGTACAAAATAATTTAAAATTTTAATTAATTAATTTTTTTCTTTTTCCATTTTTCTTTGTTTACCAACAGTCAGATGCATTTCATTCCCAAAGACTAAAAAAAAAGGTTTATAATTTCGGATTATATTATAATTAAAATTCATTAATTTACATGATTTGCTTGACTGCTGAGAGTGCAAAATGTTTCCACGGATAAATAATTAACACTGGCACAATTTACATTCACATTTACATGTTTATTTAATACCCCTTTCTTTGCTTATTGGTTTTCACAAAAATAGAAGGTGCACATGAACCCATCACTGTTCTAACACTGGGCTGAGGGTGTTTGCTACAGAGACCAATTGGGTTCCAACTCTGAGGATAAACATGGTCATAAATATTGTTTTTCTCTGAACAAAATCAGCACATAAAAGGAATCTTTGATTTTTGCACAACAACACAAGTCAAACACTACCCGCGGGGCAAAGACCTCTACTGAGAACTACAAGATGGAGCTTTAGGATTGCATAGGTTAACATGAGAGTCTGCGAATGGCTGTACAGAGGAGAGGCGAGGATATAGAGAACGATCTCATAATCGACACTGCCAACAACAAATATCAGTAATGGAGCCCCAGCAGCATCTCTTTTCCTCCGCAAGAGGATCGCTGAAGTCCAGTGCTATTCTGCGGTTTTTCATCAATGCCTTCAAGCAAACAAAACGCCTCATAAAACATTTAAAACTTTCATGGAAACGATTTTTTTTTTTCCATTACAGAACTTTAGGGTGGGCGGTATAACTAAAAACCTCTATATCACGTTAATGTATATGTCACAGTTTATTTATTAGTTGGAAATCCAAAAAATATGTATGTGTGCGTGTGTGTGTGTGCACGCGAACACACAGTTTTATTCAGCAAAGATGCATTAAATCATGTTAAAAGAATATTACTTCAAATATATGCTGTTCTTCTGAACTTTCCATCAGCACAACCATTTTCAATGTTGATGATGATGATGATACTAATAATAATAGTTTGATGAGAAGCAAATCAGCATATTAGAATGATTTCTCAATGATCATGCGACACTGTGATCGAATGATGCTGAAAATTCAGCTTTAACATCACAGGAATGAATTACATTTGAAAATATATTTAAAAAGAGAATAGTTACTATAAATTGCAAAAATATTTCAACGATTTTACTAATTACTAATTTTACTGTATTTTTGATCAAATAAATGCAACCTTGGTGAGCCTAAGATATGTTTACTGACCCTGAAGTTTTGTAGTTTTAAAGTTTTTTATATATATATATATATCTCATTTAAAAGTTTGGGGTATATCTGGCATCAAATAGAAAAATAAAACTTAATCTTATGTAAGACAAGTTAAAAAAAAACAAAAAAAAAACACAAAATTCAGACAGAAACAGAAATAATTGCAAAAATATTTCAACGATTTTACTAATTACTAATTTTACTGTATTTTTGATCAAATAAATGCAACCTTGGTGAGCCTAAGATATGTTTACTGACCCTGAAGTTTTGTAGTTTTAAAGTTTTTTATATATATATATATATCTCATTTAAAAGTTTGGGGTATATCTGGCATAAAAAGGAAAAATAAAACAATCTTATGTAAGACAAGTAAAAAAAAAAAAAAAACACAAATTCAGACAGAAACAGAAATAAACAGAAAACAGGAAGTTCCAACTTTTCTGATCACATAAGTCAAATTTGACAGCATGGGAAAAGTGGTTAATATTTTATAACTGTGCAAATACATCTAAAGTGATGCAAGTATAGCAAAATCTCTATGGGACCGCCCAGCCCTACTGCAGTTGCCCTCGTGAAATGCCAACCACTGTCTCAAATTAATTTCAATGCCATTTACAGATTCAATGTCAAAAAGCTGAATTTTTTTTTACTCCCTTTTTGGATCTGATCAAGAACTTTCAATTCTTTAGTATGGCAGCCAGTGATTGGGAGTCTGCTAATATCGTACAGCATCAACGCGAGCATCTTCCATGCTCTCAATCGGGCAGTCTAATGACTCTGTGAATGAAAAGAGAACCTGTGCTTGAAACAGAAGTGCCTGCTGTGGGTCCAGCTGTCCGAATGAAGCAGATAAACCATGTCAAAGACACAATGACCTCACCACTTTCAACAACTAAGACTAGCTATTTATTTACCTCACGTCCACACATACACGCACACACATACGTACAGTACTGATATGAAGATTGGCCACAGACATGTCTTAACTTCATATTCATAAACACTGCCATGCTTCGATATGCGTCTGATTCACGAGGATTGTGCAAGAAAGCATGGCATCGGGCTGTAGTTTCGAGGATGATTTGAATACGTACGCCGTTGAGGATTGTAGAGCATTTCCCTCAAGACTACAACCTGTTTTTGTTGACGATAAACATCTGAGAATAAAAGGCAGCGAAAAACCGAAAACAAATCCAGTCGATTTGCTCACGAATGGCGTCAAACCGTGTCAGGATGCTTCAAGATTGTCCTCTTTTCTTAATCGACTTTGTTCAGCAATGACGATCTGGCCGTTAGAAGATGAAACCGACAATTTACATTCGCAAACACGTCTCAACACACAGAACAAAGAGATAAAGTTTCCTCTTAAATAGGTTTCATATACACATATCTGCATTTATATATGGATAATCGATTCATACATTCATTCTCTAACACTATTCATATTCACATATAATCTTAATCGTATATGAAATATTTCTTTTAAATTATCTCATAATGTATACTACGGGGTAAGACTGGGATCTCTGAAGGAATCGCTGGACATTTGGACCAGATGCTTTATACACAGGAGAACAAATCACTTTTGAGGGCGGGAGGGTCGGATACTGCAGATATACACCAATTTACATTGTTTCAAGTCAACGTACAACATCAATAGAGCTATTTACAAAGAAATAACAGAGAAATGATGGTATGGAGGTCATGAGATGGCGAACGAGTACCACTGATGGCAATGAGGAGCTTCTAGCCGGTTTTGAAGTTTTAAAATCACTCTACATGAAGTTTTAGGATCTGTTCACACCCTGCGGTCAGTCTGGGTTAAGATAAATTCTCACAAGCTGTGCTTGCCTACCTGCCGGTCTGTAAACATCCAGGGAAAATATTCCTTCCTGTAAACATTTGTTTCATTTTGTACTTTATTTTCTGTCTGGAGGGAGCCAACTGCTTGAGTCTAAAACCCATGTGTGTTTAATCTGGAGAAGAACTTCCTGAGTGCCACTGAAGACACGGCTAAAGACTGGAGAAGAACAATTTTGATGTTTGAAGCTCAACGCTCTCACTCTTGACTGCGTCGCAGATGAAATATGTGCATGTACAAAGGAAGAACAGATATGGACGCGGAGGAAACCAGATTTTGAGCCTGTAGAAAAAGGTCGCACCAGAGTTGAACGAAAAAAGTTTAACAAACTCATCAGGGAGATAAACGTCATGGTGCAGGGGAGGAAAGCGGAGTATGTCAAATCAAATGAGCGATGATGATGAGGATGACGAGAACTGATGGACAACAGTGGCAGGGAAAGAACATAAAACGTAAGATGTGAACTGAAGTGACGGAATGATGAAGAACTGATTAAAGAGGGAAATGGACCATAAATGAGGGTGGAGGACAGGACAAAGGAGAGCAGGAGGGATTCATGGTTAAAGGCAGAAGACTACAGCGGCTGGCGTCATCTTCAGCACAGCAGGAATTATCTGTACGGTCTAGAGGTCGATGAGCTGGTCCACCAGCAGCAGGGAACGGGCCAGGTTGGGCAGGCTGGACTCAGAGCTGCCACTGTTACTGCGAGAGTGACCTCCTAGAAGAGGCCAGATGGACAGGAAGGTTAGGGGAGGAGGAAAGGGAGGACAGCCAGATTAAGACAAGGCCGAGGAAGGGGACAGCAGAAGAGAGAGGGAGAGAGATAGTAAACATTCACGAAAAGTCAAGAGACTCTTACGAGAGATCATGCATAGGGTTGGGAATCAATTATTAGGAGAATCTCAGTGATTTGTACACCATTACTGAATCTACAAGTTAGGGCAAAAAAAACATAAGCTCTTCTCAGTGTTGTTACTGCTAATTAAAAATTTTTTTTCGGTAGTTGAAATAAAGCTGATGATAAAATGAAATAAATAATAGGGAAAAAATTTAAAATTAGTTGCCTTAGGAACTAAATGAAAGAAATACGTTTAAGTACTAAAATTACTAAAAACAAAATAAGTTAATTAAAAAATATATATTTAAAAAACTAATAAGAATGACAAAAGCACATAATAAAATTATTAAAACTTGAAATTAAAATGAAAACTGAAAATATAAAAATTTTATTCAAAGAAGCTAATTCAAAATATTACTAAGTACTATAATAGTGCAAAAAAAGAACTAAAATAACAATGACTTGTCTGAATTAATACAGCAAAATAATTAAAAGAACACATGTTCCTTTTGCAGTCCCCTCACTGGTTATATGCAGCAACTTATATTATATATGTGTGCGTGTGTGTGTAGCATCCAGTGCAATCTGATTTGAGAAAGAATGACTCTGTGAAATATGAACCACACTCTCAAGTACTTTTGTCATGTCCAACTCAAAATAAATTGAGAACTAGTACCTGTATTACTGTAATACTGATTTACTGTATTATAGGGCCTAAATAAGCAAATTACAGATTGACAATGTATACTTTTCTTCAATAAATGGTATTAAATAAAAACAATGTTTCTGTATGACAGTTTTTCATATATAGGACTAGTTACTTCCTCAAAAATACTTAAAGAATAGTTAATGGAACTGGAACCAGAATTTCGATTGCCCTCTGTATTTTTTCAAGATTTTTGCAACTGCCAAAAAGAATGCACTCAAAATTTACAGTTCTCACATATGCATAAGTGTTTGTTTTCATTATAATGACAGTAAGAAGCAAATTGCTCACTCATTCTCAGAAAAAGGATTTGGTTCCTCAAAGCTTACCTTGGGAGTTTTTGGAGACCAGTACTGGTATGGGGTCAAATTCATCTTCATTGGCTGTCTCAGCACTCGGAGGCTCAAAGCCCGAGATCAAACAGAAGTCTGCAGCTGAGAGGCGATGAGGGTTGGGGCAAATGACAGTTTAAGGGTAAAAGATTTAAGAGGGCGGTGGCAGGGAGAGACACAGATTGGTGAGAAAAATGCAGCACTGTTAGCATGAGGTCAACCCTGAAATGCTCACATTAATGTTCTTGACTGACACTTCTTACCAAAGCTAAACAAATGTCAAGAAAGTGCATATAGTATGTTAATAACAACTATTTTTAATTTTTAATGAAATTAACTTTACAGTTTTACCATTCTTTACATGCCTCACTAGGTTGCATAAGCTATAAATGCCAGCAGAACAAAAGAATGATTGGTTGTACCCGATATATTCTGGGAGGGGCCTCCTGAAACAGGTGCAAAGTCATCCAGACAGGAGGCGGAGCCAGAGGGGAGAGAACAGCACAGCAAGGAGTCCTCTCCAATCAAAGGGTCTACAGCACAGTGGGGAACAACACCAGGGAAACACGTGAAAACATTAAATCACATGAACATAAAAATCAGGGGGTCACATCTTATTTATATTTTTGGAGGTTCACTTTTATTCTTAGTCAAGGGTTTCGTGCTATAAAGTCATAGTTTAGTTTTCAGGACGATTTTCTACTCTTTTTCCTGACACTCAAAATTAAATCAAACAAAGTTCGTTCTGCTCCATCAGGACACCAAACAGGCATTATTGACATGTAAATGTGGATAGCCATGTGTTCAACATCTGTCAGAAAGTTGAGTGACTTTTTTTTACAACTTAGTTTTAATATATAGAATGGAATGTTTTGAATTGTAAAATTTATGGTGTTGATTTAGAAAAATGTTGCAGACAAAATGGTCCACTGTCTATTGTCAAAAGTGTAGTGATGTATGAAGCACAGTTCACTCAGAAATCACTTTTAAACCGAGCAGCTTTCTATTGGGCAACACAGCGATTCTGCATGACCAATTTGAACTCGTTGCCGAATCTAAATGGGAAATCTTTTGGCCAAAGGTGAAATTCCCAATTGTGTGGATTCCTATTGAAATGACTGGATTTTGCCTGCGAAACAATGGTAAATGTGACCACACATTTACAGTGTTTTCACTGAATTCATTTATATCTAAAGATGAAAAAAAATTGTTTCCTCATTACATGACCCCGATGAGAACCTCTGCAATTAACTGTTGCATTTAACATACTGCATCCTTAAAAATGTGGGGGAAAAGGATACTGATGGCAGAGTTTTTAATGCGAGAAATCAGCCATAGACTCAGGCCCTCTCTCCACACAAAGAAAAGATTCTGCAACCACTGAAGTATTTGACAGGGTGCTACGATGCTAGGCAGAGGCTCGTCTGTTTCTAATGCATATTTTTTACCTCCCAGTGCTGATGATACTGGATCTGCCTCCACAGGGTGTAGCTGAGCCTGAGGGGGCTCCAAGCCAGGAATCAGAGAGTCCAAGCACACTTCCGTTTTGGCTGGGAATAAGAGAGAGTGAAGAAAGTACAAAGAAAACAGACAATGCCACATTGTGAATTATTTGTCACATCATCAAACACATCACTGGAATCTTTCATAACACATTTAAAACCAAACATCCATTTTTCAGTCTGATGGACCATGCACAATTTCTTTAACAAAGCGACTCTATTCTCTCAATAATGGACATCATAAGAACTTCCTTTCGCTGTTTTGAGCTTTACATGATGATTAGATTCTTTTGAGGTATCTTGGAAAGGAGGGATGTGCAAGTCATATCAAATAACTACAGGTGTACCTCAGGGTTCGGTGTTGACCCCCTCATCTTTTTGGTATACACAATATTTCTGAGACCCATCACTATGCAATAAATCAGCTTTTTCTACTAATGCAATGCCATAACACTACTCTAGATGCTGTCCAAACCTTTTGTGAGTTGATTTCTCAATGTCTATACAAATAAAGTTAAATTTCACGTGGCAAGAAGACAAAATTCCAAGCTATCACAAATAATACAGGGATTGTTTACTCTGCATTACACAACAACATTTAGGGGGAAAATGTCATGCGTCTCAGCGAAAAGGACAGTTTTTTGTTAAGCTTTTATAAAAGAGGCAAGCATCCAGCGAGACAGTCAGCAAAAGCTGTTACCATCTCTAGTGTCATCAATGGAGCTACCAAAGGGGTCAGCCATTGACAGCAGATCAGGCAGCATGAGATAGGTATCTGGAGACTTCAGGCCCTCTATCAGTTTCTCTGTAAGTCAGCAAGTGAAAAAAGACAGTGTTAGCCAGAATAAACACAGAAATGTATTTATAGGAAAAACTAAGAGGAAAGAGAACGGAAAATGGAGGGTTTAAATGCCAGACTGATGATTAGAAAAATGTAACTTAAAAAAAAAACAGAAATAAGCAGCTGAAGAATTATTGATGGGTCTAAATTATGTGTTGCACAATGCAGGCTGAGAACACAACGTAAAAGTGAAATGCGATCAAAACAAACCATTACTGATGCAGTAAATGCAAAAAAGTGGGACAAAAATCAACAAATCAAACACTAACACAAAGTTATGCCTAATGACAAACTTAATAGAAACTAAAATTAATTAGAGCAGTTTTTCAGTCAACTGCACCAATCAGTATTAATGCATGATGATAAAACAATTATTTCAGTCATTTTATTTTACATTTAATTAGTTTTGTATTTTTTCCAATTTCTGAATGTTTTACTTGAATACTTGTTACTGTTGAAAGATATCTAAAAAAGCACTTAAGCAGCTTTATGAAATTATAATTTATATTTTGTTTCTTTGTTCCATTTGCATTTGTTCTTTTGCTTTGAGTTACTTAGTTTTTTTAATTATTATTAAATCTTTATTTCAAAAATCACTAGAAAAAAATAAAAACTGACACTGTCAGGTTTGTTGTTAATTTTTTTTAAATAAAAAAACTGTTAATAGTACATTAACTTTCTGTGATTCGCAACATTTAAAACCATTGGTATTTTGGTAACAACTGCAGGTGTGTGATCACTAAGGTGCGTAGAGGGTAGGTGAGGCTGGCATGGACATCTGGATTACCTGGCACAGCTAGCAAACCAACTCCTGATTCCAAGCCCAGAATGTCAGCAGGTCTTTCAGCTGTATGAGAGCAGAGAAACAGAAAATGGAAATAATAAAGTGGTCAAGAAGTGATAGTCAGTGTAACTATTTAAGGAAGCAGGCGGACTCTGACGAGTAGCTCAGCAGGGAAGCTGAGATAACTGGTGGGCCTTGATTCATCTTAAGGAGTCTCCTGCTGATTCCTGCAGTTCGACTACCTTAGATGTACTGAACATGTGCCATCATGTAGCGAGGGAGGCCATCAATGGTACAGAAATAAAGAGAGAGACTGACGGCACACAAATGGAATATCAATAGCCAAATACAGACAAACAGGAAGCCAGGATGTCACTATCAGGGTAATATTGATATCATATTATGTAAGAGAGGAACATTAGTTTAGGGCTGACAGTACACTTACCAAAAGATGGAGGAGCAGGTTCTGCAGCCTCCAGCCCGGGAATAAGACTCTCAGTAGCGACAATCAGAAGTCCAACAGGTTCTGCAAACAGCAAAAACACTCTAATACACTGATCATTTAAATTTCAAATTTAAAGGGATAGCTCACGCAAAAATGAAAATTCTGTCCTTAATTAATCACCCTCATGTCGTTCCAAACCTGTAAGAACTTCGTTCATCTTCTGAACACAAATTAAGATATTATGATGAAATACGAGAGCTTTCAAACCCTTGCATAGACATCAACGGAACTACCATGTTCAAGGCCCAGAAAGGTAGTAAGGACATCATTAAAATAGTACCAAAGGGGTCAGCCATTGACAGCAGATCAGGCAGCATGAGATAGGTATCTGGAGACTTCAGGCCCTCTATCAGTTTCTCTGTAAGTCAGCAAGTGAAAAAAGACAGTGTTAGCCAGAATAAACACAGAAATGTATTTATAGGAAAAACTAAGAGGAAAGAGAACGGAAAATGGAGGGTTTAAATGCCAGACTGATGATTAGAAAAATGTAACTTAAAAAAAAAACAGAAATAAGCAGCTGAAGAATTATTGATGGGTCTAAATTATGTGTTGCACAATGCAGGCTGAGAACACAACGTAAAAGTGAAATGCGATCAAAACAAACCATTACTGATGCAGTAAATGCAAAAAAGTGGGACAAAAATCAACAAATCAAACACTAACACAAAGTTATGCCTAATGACAAACTTAATAGAAACTAAAATTAATTAGAGCAGTTTTTCAGTCAACTGCACCAATCAGTATTAATGCATGATGATAAAACAATTATTTCAGTCATTTTATTTTACATTTAATTAGTTTTGTATTTTTTCCAATTTCTGAATGTTTTACTTGAATACTTGTTACTGTTGAAAGATATCTAAAAAAGCACTTAAGCAGCTTTATGAAATTATAATTTATATTTTGTTTCTTTGTTCCATTTGCATTTGTTCTTTTGCTTTGAGTTACTTAGTTTTTTTAATTATTATTAAATCTTTATTTCAAAAATCACTAGAAAAAAATAAAAACTGACACTGTCAGGTTTGTTGTTAATTTTTTTTAAATAAAAAAACTGTTAATAGTACATTAACTTTCTGTGATTCGCAACATTTAAAACCATTGGTATTTTGGTAACAACTGCAGGTGTGTGATCACTAAGGTGCGTAGAGGGTAGGTGAGGCTGGCATGGACATCTGGATTACCTGGCACAGCTAGCAAACCAACTCCTGATTCCAAGCCCAGAATGTCAGCAGGTCTTTCAGCTGTATGAGAGCAGAGAAACAGAAAATGGAAATAATAAAGTGGTCAAGAAGTGATAGTCAGTGTAACTATTTAAGGAAGCAGGCGGACTCTGACGAGTAGCTCAGCAGGGAAGCTGAGATAACTGGTGGGCCTTGATTCATCTTAAGGAGTCTCCTGCTGATTCCTGCAGTTCGACTACCTTAGATGTACTGAACATGTGCCATCATGTAGCGAGGGAGGCCATCAATGGTACAGAAATAAAGAGAGAGACTGACGGCACACAAATGGAATATCAATAGCCAAATACAGACAAACAGGAAGCCAGGATGTCACTATCAGGGTAATATTGATATCATATTATGTAAGAGAGGAACATTAGTTTAGGGCTGACAGTACACTTACCAAAAGATGGAGGAGCAGGTTCTGCAGCCTCCAGCCCGGGAATAAGACTCTCAGTAGCGACAATCAGAAGTCCAACAGGTTCTGCAAACAGCAAAAACACTCTAATACACTGATCATTTAAATTTCAAATTTAAAGGGATAGCTCACGCAAAAATGAAAATTCTGTCCTTAATTAATCACCCTCATGTCGTTCCAAACCTGTAAGAACTTCGTTCATCTTCTGAACACAAATTAAGATATTATGATGAAATACGAGAGCTTTCAAACCCTTGCATAGACATCAACGGAACTACCATGTTCAAGGCCCAGAAAGGTAGTAAGGACATCATTAAAATAGTCCATGTGACATCAGGACCACATTCTCATAGCTTCATAAAATTAAGGTTGAACCACCGAGGAACGACATAAGGGTGAGGATTAATGACAGAATTTTAATTTTTGGGTGAACTATCCCTTTAATTTATCACACACACAACCATACATAGTACGATGTGCAGTAAAAACAGTGGGGTGGGGGGGAATACAGTGGGTATAGAGAAGAATCACCCCCCTTTAAAATAAATCACATTTTGTTGCATTGCAGCCTGAAATGAAGACAAACACAGTTTTTGTTTTATCCGGCTGTATTCACTCCGTGCAACTTATAACATCCATATGAAAGATATTACACCAACATGTCAGAAAAAAAGATAAACCCCTTGTGTCAGTATTTTGTTGAACCACCTTTTGCTTTAATTACAGCCTTTAGTCTGTTGGGATTTCTCTCTACTAACTTTGCAATATTTGCCCACTCTTCTTTACAGAACTGTATAAGTCTGGGCTCTGACTAGGCCATGCAATGACATCTTCAAGGTGCGTTTTAGCAAAGCTCAGTCGTGACTGCATGTGGCCTTTCTTGAGGAGTGGCTTTTTTCTTGCAACCCTTCCATACAAGCCACATTTGTGGAGAATTTGTGATATTGTTGTCACATGCACACAATGACCACTCTTTGTCATAAATTCCTGCAACTGCTTCAGAGTTGCTGTAGGCCTCTTGGTCGCCTCTCTGACCAGTTTCCTCCTGCTCTTTCATCCAGTTTGGAGTGACGTCCTGATCCAGGGAGGGTCTGTGTTGTACCAAATACCTTCCACTTAATAATACACTTCACCTCTCCTGACTTGTGCCTGTCCACAACTTTATCCAGGGAGAACTTTCAACAGTGCCTTGCCACCCATATTTGAATGTTTGCTTCAGTTGCACTACCAAGGACTGAAATGCTCCAGGAAAGCTCTTTTCATGCCGAGCTGATCAAAATACAGACAGCTGATCACAGTTGAATGTCAAATGGCTTTGTGTGTCATTGAGAAGGTGATTAGCTACACCTGACTGAGTTTACAAGTCATTTTAGGAGGGGGGTGATCCTTTTTCCAACTCAGTGATTCTGTTTTTTTTGTTTTTTTTCTGACATGTTGGTGTTATGTCATTATTTTAAATGGAGGTGATTCTTTTCTATGTCCACTGTATGGAGAGCGAGAGCGAGAGCGAGAGAGAGAGAGAGAGAGAGAGAGCAGGATGTGCAGTGATAAGATGTACCATAGTTTTATAGTACTATAGAAAGCAAAGTTACCATCAGCTAGTTTGGTGAAGTCTTTGTTGAGTAGGTCCTCAGCCGTGAGTTTGGAGAAATTGTCGTCACCGAAAGGATTCCAGGTGGGCTGGTCTGGGGGGCTTGTCAGGCTAGCAGCTGAGGCAGGAGCTTGAGGGACAGAAGTACTGCGCTGCTGGGCAGCCTGGTACACACTCTGCTGGGAGGACTGGGGAGAATTGGATGGGGTGGCGCTGGCTGACCTAATTGTGCCCAAATAGAGAAACAAGTGTTTAGTTTTAAGTAGGTTCAAATGTGACAGAACATTTTTTCTGGCTAAGTAGGCTATATAATTGCAGTGTCTCACTCTATATTTATTGATTTCTCACTTTGACTTGTTAAGGCTGGCCTCTGCTGTGGCTGCCTGCAGCTGCTGAGTGGACTGGCTGACCGGCACACCGAACATAGCGCTGTGAGTAACATCACTCTGGATGCGTCTGTGCCCCACCTTCTGGGCCATCCTTGGGGACGAAGGAGGAGTCTGGGACAGGCCAGGGGCTGCAGGCTGAGGAGATGATGAAAAGACAGTATGATAAGCAAGTAAGAAGAACTCATAAAATACAAAGAAATCAGAGTGTGACAATTTAAATTTAAATGAAGTGAAATGGTATGAATTAAAAAAAAAAAAAACATGAAAAATTAAAGGTGATTGATGAAGTGCTAATGAATACAGATAAGTAATAAACATTAAAACTGATAAATAATTTCCAACATGACCTTTTTCTCTATGGCAACTGTTCAGGCAGGCAGCAAAAACCAAATTTTTTTCTTGGAAAGTCAGACACAAAACTATGTCTACACTCATGTGTAGCATTAGCAACACTACCGTTCAAAAGTTTGGGCTTAGTAAAACTGTTTTTAAAAAGAAAATAATACTTTTATTTAGCAAAGATGCATTAAATTGATCAAAAGTTACAAAATATTTCTACTTCTGTTTTTTTTAACTTTCTATTCAAAGAATACAGAAAAAGCATCACTATAAATATAGAAATATAAATATATAGAAATATTAAGCAGCACAACAATAATAAAGAACGTTTCTTGAGCAGAAAATCAGTTAGAATGATTTCTTGTGACACTGAGGACTGGAGTAATGAATGCTGAAAATTCAGTGTCGCCATCACTGGAATAAATTACATTTTAAAATCTATTAAGATAGAAAACAGTTATTTTGAATATTATAATATTTCACAGTATTACTATTTTTACTATATTTTTGATCAAATAAATGCAGCCTTGTTGAGTCTAAGAGACAGAAACATTAAAATATCTTGTCTTAGTGTATAGTTAATAGTGAATGTGAGAAATAGTTGAGTTTGTAAATAATAAATGACTTATTTTGTCCCTCTCAGCATCTTTCTGATGCTCAAGTCATTTCTATGTCAACTGATCTAAATATACTGGATAATTACTACACTGCCTGAACAAACTGATCTGATTTCATCACTTCATCATCTGAACTGACAAACAATTCAGAATGCAGTGTAAACGAAGCCTAAAAACCATAAAATGAACATTTCAGCAAATCAAAAATAAAGGCATACAACTCTAATGGTTTTAACAAAAACATTGTCTGTCATAGTTTTTAGACAATTTTCAGAGCAAATAAACTAAAACGAGCAAACATCCGTCACGCAAACAATCAAAACCATATATGCTGATCCAAAATAAACCAAGGATGGATAGATGGATGCAACACAGTGGATGATGAGGCACAGCCCCTGCATGAGGTGCATCATTAGTGAGAGTGAGGCTGCCAGCTCTTTGAATCAAACGGGATGGAGTAGCATGCACAGGATGGAGGTGATTACCCTCTCTTCTGCCTTTTCTGGGCTGATTTGGGATTGAGGTTCTGGCTGCTGGACAGTGGGCGGCACCGCTGCAGGCTCAGCCTGTGCTGGAGGCGGGGCACCAGCCGGCTGAGTGGCAGTGGGCTGGATGGGCACCGGCTGCTGCTGAGCCGCAGACGCCTGCTTACGACGGGCGCTCCGTGCAGGCGCGGTGGGTGGGACGGGGCTGGATGGAGGAGGAGTGGCTACAGCTTTCTGAGGGGCAGGGCTGACAGCTGCAACTGGAACACCCCCTCCTACGGCCGCGGCTGTGACGGGGATGGGCTGCATGGGCTGTCACACAGACAACTACTATGATGTGAACCATAAATGGGACCTTTACATGTGACTGTTACTTTAGTTTAATAAATGCAATCTACAGGCTGGAGTTATTGAAATCAGTTAAAATAAAGTGACATCATTTCTTTTTACCCAGACTTCACCACTTTATACTGCTTTTGTAGGACTTCAAACCAATATACAGACTGGCATCTCTCACAACCAATAAGTGAGTTTGAGGCGGGGTTATTTGTTCATCCTATCAACTGGACATCAGTCATTTTTGCAATCACATTTGTTGTCATTAACTGCACAGAAATTACACACATCATTGTATGGAATTAAATTTAATGAAGTTAAATTAGAACAACGTTACACTACTTTTATGCCATTTTTTAAATTCTTGTAGCTTGTAATCCTAGCATACTTCCTGCTCTGTAATAGATTATAAAATTATAAACAGCTGAGCACTGTAGTTTTTGATTAGTGCAGTGAGGTACAGACAGAGTAAAGAGACTCACCGTTTTCTGCTGAGGGGCCGGAGACGTCTGGGCTTTCTGAGACTGTAGCGTTGCAAATGGCTGAGCCAAATTCACACTGACAGCTGAAAAACACAGAACAATTGAACATTTTAATAATTACTTTGAATGAATAAGATTAACACTTAAATGATCACAAAATATACATCATAAGAGAAATCGGCCAAACTCATTAGGATGGACAAAATAAATAAATATAAAAAATATATATAAAATATATATAAAAAAATATAAATAAATATATATATATATATATATATCTACACACACATATTTTATCATACATCATTTAAAAAACATTTTAAAAAGAAACATTTACAATTATATTATATACACTTTTAAAATGTAATGTAATTTTACATCTAATATTTATAATAAGAATTACATATTTACTATAAATCTGTATGTTAATGTTAATTAAAATGTTGTTTTAGACGTACATTTCAGAAACAAACATTTACAATTATACGCATTGAAAATATAATACATTTTATATTCATAATAAGCTTTTTAGTATTTAACAAATTTATTATAATTGCATGTTAACAAAAACAATCAAATGTAACATTAATAATGTTACTAATGTTGTTTAATACATGTAATAATTTATGGAAAATTATGGGGAAACATGTTTGTAAAACAGCCATTATGTTTCAGTTCTGCTACTGTTTCAGAGATGACATACTGTAGCTGTAAGCGTATTTTATGCTAATATACAGTCAATGTTGAAGAATAGTTCATAATACTGGTACCTATCGGCTGAGTGGCCCCGGCGGGTAAGTTGGCTCTCTTGCGTGGGGTCAGGGCAGCAGGCTGGATGGGCAGGATGCCCCCTAGTCCCTGAGACTGGGATTGTGCAGCTTTGGGCCGCTGGCGTGGGGTGATGGAGGTTTCAGTGGTGGGAATGGGGTCTGTAAGTCTATGGGACAAAACATGGAGACACAATTTCAGGTCAAATTTAATGACCACATTAATATGGAGTAATCTGGAGTCTCTAATCACGTACCTCGCCTTGGTCTGAATTTGGCTCTTCTTCGCAGCTGCTTCGCTCGCTCGGATTGGCTCAGGAAGTTTAGCAGGAATGGGAGAATTCTGGGGGGACACATTTCCGATTAGTCTTGTTTTTATGATTTCAGGCATTCTTGCAGGCTGACACACACACAAGCACCCAATCCAAAAACTGATCCCAGAGGTAAAAGCACTGACCCAACAACAGGCCGAGAGTGATCGCAGGAGAGGAAGCAAAAAGACTAACCTTGATGTTTTGGACAGGGCAGTCCCGTCTGCCAAGTTTGAAAGCAAAGTAGGACACCTGATAAATGTCAGGCCTCTTATCAGGGTCCGGTTCCAGCATGTACCCTGACAAAATCACCACCACAGAGGGAAGGAAAGAGGAGAGAGAGCAGGAGAAAGAGAGATTGAGCATCACCACGTGACAGACAGAAACAGGGCAGAGCGAATGATCGGTATGAGTGTTTATTGATACAAGGAAGTTGAAGGAATAGTTCATCCGAAAATAAGATGCTTCATAATTTACTCGCCCTCAAGTTGTTCAAAACCAATTTCTACTTCCATGAAACACAAAAGGAGACGATTTTTAAGTTCTCCTTTATATCCTTGACTTTTTTTTTCATATAATTAAAGTAAATAAATGAGGACTGGGGCTGCCAAGCTTTGTGTCAGGAACAGCCTAAAATTTTAAGGAAATTAAAATTCTGCCATAATTTATTCACCATTCCAAACCTGTATGCATTTCTTCTACTGAACACAAAAGAATGTTGGCCAATTGACTTCCATTGTATTTTTTTTGTCTGCACAATGCAAGTCAATAGGAACCTTTTTGTTACCAACATTCTTCAAAATTTCTTTTGTGTTCCAAAGTAAGTCAGTCATTCAGGTTTAGAACAACATAAGGTTGAGTAAATGATGACAGATTTTTTTTTTTTTTGGGTGTACTACCCCTTTAAATTTTCCTCACACAAAGCGACCACTTTTATGGAACGCAGCAGCATGACTGGAGCCCAAGACAGCCCACGGCACCTCAGTTTATCTCTCTGCACTACTGGTTGCAGCTAGGGGCTGTGCAAAAAATCTAATGCGATTTTCATGCGCATCTCGTCAGTAAAGCCGCTTCTGTGATTAGTAGTAAATCTCCAGCACGTGCGTTCAGATGGAGCGGCATTTACTACACAGAGCTGACAAGCTGACACAAAATTGCGTTCATAATCGGCAATGAATCGCCTGCGATTTTGAACGCGATTTTGCGTAGCTTGGCAGTTTTTTGCACAGCCCTAGTTGCAGCTAACATCAAGTTCAAGACATTGACGCTTGCATAGTCTACATCCCTCCTCCAGAAGTCTGTGGTCAGTAAGCAACGCCTCATGGTACTATCACACAGTAACAAAACCTGATAGGAAAAAAATCTATGCTTTTCCTTAATCCTCCCTGTTGTAGCTTGTACTATTCTACATAATGTCTTAAACTTTGTATTATGAGCACTTCTCACAAACAGCACACAAAACATATCAACTTTAACAGTGATTGTTTTGTCATTTTGGACAGTACATGTAATCTAATTCCATAATCAGTCCCCTCTGCTTTCATCAATGACTAGGACTTTCTCATTCCCCTTTGGGTTCAACAGAATAAAGAAATGACATGAGGGTGCATAAATGACGACAAAATTTCATTTTTGGCTGAACTACCGCTTTCAAGTGAGACCCACAGCCATACTGTGCCAGTGGTGAGACAGCAACAGAAACCTGGTGCGGGACGTGGGCAGAAAGGTACTGATACTTACGGATGAGACGGTGCATGTCCGGGGAGTAGCGGGAATTGTCTGGAATGGTGAAGTTGCCATCACAGATGGCCACCTGACTCTCGCCGAAGGGCAATGTGAAGAAACAGAGTTTATAGAGCAGACAGCCCATTGCCTGAAAGAAAGAAAAGCCCAAGTCACTATACAGTATATAGCCATAATACAATATAACAGCCTTGAATAAAGTTAATTAAACATTATTAACATTATTATTACTACTGTTCTTTTAATTTAGGCATGGAAGATTGATTCAAAAAGTGGAAGAAAAAGCCAATGACTTTAAATATCTTCTGACTGGCTTTCATATCTTTGAGATGTTTAATTACCCAGATGTCCGCTTTAGTGGTGATGATTTTGCCGTTGTACAGATTCACCATTTCAGGAGCGCGATAGGACAGAGTTGTGTACCTAAACAAGACAGACATTTCTTTTTTTTAATAAAACATTGTATTATAACAAGTGTTATTTTTGAATAATAATACATGATATATCTGTAACCATATTTGAATCGTTCAATATAGTGTTTTTTTAATTATTGGCATCATTTTAATAGCACTGTACGAAAAGCAGAAAATACAATATATTCTATGTCAATTTTCTAATATACTACACATTAAATTATTTACATTTATTCATTTAGATATCACTTATCAATTTCTAATTATTACAAGCAATTTGTTAATTTCACTTAAAATTCTAGGTTGAAGGATAAACAGTACAGTCTCATAATCCATCATAACGTATATTGGCCATTATATAAATTTAAAAAATATACATGTAAAACAAGAGTGCCAGAAGTAACAGATATAATTGAAGTAAAATGCTGTTATACACAGTGGCGATATGTAAGAAAATTTTCCAGGGAGGCTGATGTGTACCATCACATCCCGTGTTTTGTGTTTTGTTGAAACACACAAATACACTACTGTCCAAAAGTTTTGGCTCTGTACGATTTTTTAATGTATTTTAAAAGAAATCTCTTATGCTCACCTTACTGACCCTAAACATTTGAACGATACTGTATATGATCTTTCTCTAATATCCCCAGTCTTCATTAACACCATGCTATAATCCTTCAAATCACTCACCCAACACTTGTCAATATGAAAGTTAATGGATCAAAAATCATGCAGTGCTTTTTTACAAACCATCATTTTGTAACACAATGTATATCCATTCTGAAAGTGAAAGTGAAGTGTAGCCAAGTTTGGTGTCCCATACTCAGAATTTGTGCTCTGCATTTAACCCATCCAAGTGCACAAACTTTGCTATGGCACAGTTGGGGGTTCAGTGCTTTGCTCAAGGGTCTCGAACCCGCAACCTTTGGGTTACAAGTCCGTCTCTCGAACCATTAGGCCATGACTGCCCCCATTGATCAACAGCCTAAATTATCAATAGCCTTCCCTAGCATTCGTGAAGCGATTTCACTCAAATCAGGTACCGCACATGAGAGAACATGTCAAACAGAATACATATTTATAATTAGATGCATTAAAGTTATGCACATTAGTAAGAAATTGATTAAAACCTCTTCTGACAGACCGCCACTGGTTATAAAACAAATTCAAATTCACAGAAACCGACTGATTGGAAAGAATTACTTTTTAATTTCGTCCTCCACCACAGTCACTCCTTCATTCTGGGGGTTCTGGAACTTCATGGTGGCGCTACCAAAATCACACAGAACATAGTGTCCTCTGTCATGAAGGAGGATGTTTTCCACCTGCAAAGAGAGACAGACATCACAGGTGATGTTTTTAAAAAACACAAATTACATTCCAGTACAACACTGCATCTTCAGCTAATGAAATAAATAATTTGAGAAAAAGCCCAAGGAGTCGGTCTCAGTATACTGATCAAGTGTTCGCTCTGAAGTGGTTTTTACCATAACAATCAGTCACAAATGGCTGTTAACTATGATTAATTCCATCAAGGGTTCAAACAGAAAGTTTCAAACAATTTCCTCTTCTTAGAAAATAATGCTTCTCATATTAAAAGTAGAAAAGGAGGGGGAAGAGCAGAAAAAAAAAACTAAGTAGAAAATAAAGGAACCTTGAGGTCTCGGTGGATTATGGGAGTTTTGTACTGGTGCAGACGTGCCACAGCCTCACAAGTGTCACAGAAGATCTGGAGCGCTTCCTGTTCGCTGAAGCCTGTTTGCAAACGCTGGTTCATCAGGTTCACCACCTGACCACCTGCGCATAAACAAATGTAGGGATGGCAAACGTTACAATACTTCAGTTCCAAATCAATACTAATACCAAATTCTGAAGAAATCTTTAGGCAGAACAAAGCAAAGCAAAACCATTGTTTTTTCATGCACTGATAAATTTGGACATTTTGGTTCCATAACATGTCTTCTTTTAGAGAGATGAAAACAGCCAAAATACACATTTAAGTGTTTGTTTTATTACACTTTGTCTTTCTGAATCTGTAGATTTCAGTTACAGTTATTTCAAAATGCACCGAGTCCGAAATCTCCACTTCAGCAGCACTTAGACCAAACTTTACAGATTTATTCCTACCATATATAATTAATTCACCTGCTTTATATAATATTTTATTCCTAAAAAGATATATTTTTTTTTCTGGCTGTTGACAGCATTTTATGAAAGAGAGATCTAAAATCCCCCTTTAAGTCTAATGTCAACCAAATTAATTTCAGTTCTGGAAATGTATTTAAATTTGTGCACCTTGTTAATAACGCGTGACACAGTTGCTCTTTCTGAAAGCGCATTCAATACATCCAAATGGTAGGCCTCTAGTGAACACTCAAAAGAAAGAAACAAGCTCTTTTGGAAGAATCAATCATCTATTTGAGTCTTTACAATAACCATCTAGCACAAAATGAACCAATATAGACATACAGAAAGCTTTTCACATGAAGACAAAAACCTTTTTGAATGTGCATAAACCACAATGAGATTTAGCCTTTTGTGTTAGTGCTGTCAGGAAATGTTATAGTAATTTGATGAATGAAAAGCTTTCTCAAGGCTACAATGGAGGCCTGAAATCTATATAAAGAACGCCCCCAGGTGGATGAATTGTATAAATACAGCACAAGTTCTGCATAAATGGAGATTAAGGATGCCATAGTGAAGACATTTTCCTAAGAATTAATACACTTGAGACAACATCAATATTACCGATTACACCGCACATTTTTCAATAGAGATATTTGTCAGTTATATAGTAGGCCTATATAAGAAAATTGGAGAAAGAACAGCTTATTAGTTGTTCATTTTTCATTGGAAAGACATAAATACTGGAGTTGTGTAGCTTTAGTCCCATCATTTTCAACACTGTTGTTAAGTCACAGACTTACCTCTGCAGAAGTCCATGAGGATAAACACCTCCCACACGTCTCCACCTCCTACAGCCGTGATGCTGGAGTCCAGGAACCCAACGATGTTCTTATGACCATTGAGATCCCGCTGGAACACAGTTCACAAAGAATAGAAAAAGTAGGAATGAGCAGATATCACAAAAATACTGAATTTTGAATATTCTATTGTACCTACACTAACATTTAAAAGTCTGGGGTTGGTCAGTTTTTTTTGTTTTTTTTTTATGTTTCTTATAGTCTCTTGTGCTCACCAAGGCTACATTTATATGATAAAAAATAAATATTGTATAATATTATTACAATTTAAAGTATTTTCTATTTTTTTGTTTTAAATATTTAAAAATATAAGTGATGGCAAAGTTGAATTTTCAGCATCATTACTCCAGTCCTCAGTGTGATCCTTCAGAAATCGTTCTAATATGCTGATTTGGTGCTCAAGAAACATTTCTTATTATCAACAACATTGAAAACAGTTGTGCTCAGGGTTGCCAGGTTTTCACAAGAAAACCCACCCAATCGCTACTCAAAACTAGCCCAATCGCATTTCGAGGGGGTCCCCAGTTAAAAATCGCATTCCTGGGGGGTAAAATACACGTTTTTGGCAGGGTTCCCCAGCTAAAATTCGCATTCCTGGGGACAAATATCTTATTTTTTGAGTCGCTTCAACCCGCGGCAACAGTGTTAAAGTAGCCCAATTCCGCGGGAAAACCGCAGACTTGGCAACACTGGAACTTGTGCTGCTTAATATGGAAGCAGATACATTTTTTCATGATTTTTTTGATCAACTAAATGTCCTTACTGTCACTTTAGATCAATTTACTGAATACAAGCATTAATTTCTTTGAAAAATGAATTGTACTGACCTCTTTTAAGTATTTGAAGTGATGTAAATCATGACTGTACAATGTAAAATGTCTTGAATGTCAATTCTCTCATCATTGCTAAAGCATAGAAGACACTTCAGCACACTCACCATGATCTGGATCTCACGGTTGCAGACCTGCAGGTCATGTTCATTGTTAACGTACATCCTCTTTAGGGCACAGCGCACTCCCTGATTGGTCCGCACCAGGAAGACAATAGCGAAGCCACCTACAAAAGCAAACACACAAAGTTTAGGCGGTTTTGCTGAAAGCTCAATGAGTGCAAGAGTAAGATATTTACACCACAACACTGCCTCTACGTGGAAATCAGTAAGAAATTTAATTCAGTTTACCAAAGAATGGACTTTTTTATTTTATTTTACTTATTACATAAAAATATTTTATTATATAAATAAAGAAAACAGTACCCATCATTATTATTCCTAATTATTTAACTTCATGTATTACTATTTGTATTCAATCACTGGTTGCCCTGTCCGCAAGTTCATAAAACAGATAATTCACATTTCTGCATGCAAGCATTAAATTTTGTTGATCCAGATGTTTTAGTGTAAGCACTCAGAAAAAGCATTAGCAGGTGCGGGCAAATGTGAACAGAATACAGACACTTAGTCTAAGCAGCATGTACTCTTGGTGTTATAGTCCATGCTTATATGTACAACCAGACATCAGAGGCTGTATATGTTTGCACTCAGATTTGCTGTGTTGGCATAATATGGTGTTATTCCTCAAAGCAGACACATGGGAAGCTGGTGGAGGAAAGTAGGACACATATTTCATCAAGGATCTTGCGCTACAGGAACAGTCGATTTACAGTCAAACAATCAGTGACTGCATCTCTCTGCAAAGCAGCTGTTATTGGTTTTCTATTGTAGAGCTGAGAATAGATGCTGAGAGGTGTTTGAACAGGACAGACGAGTCTGGGATGCACCAGGCCTGAAAGTCTATTAGCTTTGTTTCTAGTTCCATCTGTGAACTGGAAATCAAATTAAACCGAGTAAACAACTGTTTCCTTCACATCACTGATAACACATGCAATTCATGATGATGCAATGAATGCTTGCCCTCATGTAGTTAACCAATCTAAATCAGCTTTCTTCTGTCCACCACAAAAGAGGTTTTAGGCAGGATGCCGCTTTGACAGCACCCAGAAAACATTTACTTTCATAGTGTGGTATAAAAGTAGCGTCAATATTATGCTTAATCTCCTTTTGAGGAAGAAAGCAAATCATGTTTAAAGCAACACGAGGGAGAGGAAATAATTACAGAATGTTTGTTTTTGGGTGAACTGTGCCGTTAAATTTCTCATTCAAAAATGGATCTTGACTGAATCAACATCAATATATCAGGTTAATTTATATACACAACCAGTCAAAAGTTTGGGGTTGGAAAGATTTTATTTTTTTATAGAGGACCTACAATAATGTACAGTATTTGAAAAATAATGTGTTTTTTGAACATTAAAGCATGTCAACATATTCTGTTACACCAAATACACAAAATAATGATCTTTAAAAAAGCATCATACGACCCGAAGTCTCATGCTCACCAAGGCTGCATCTATTTGATTAAAAAAAAATTTGTATTGTAAAATTTTGATAAATAGAAAGTTCAAAAGAACAGCACCTAATGGAATGCTTTTGAAAAATGTAAAAGTCTTTACTATCACTTTTGATAAATTTAATGCATCCTTGCTGAAAAAAAACAATCTTTTATATAAAAAAAAATTGTAGTGAACCCAAACTTTTTGAACAGTACTGTAGCCTATCTCTTTTTAGTTTTTTTACACAATGTGCCAAATTAATTTTTAAAGCACAAATACTCCATACAGTCTCTCAATAAATATAAAAACTGCATGCAAGAAAAAAACATCGTCTTATATTCGGGACAATACGGTAATATAATATTAATTCTAAAAAAAAAATCTATAAAATGTTTTTTAAAATAGTTTTCGATGGTGTACAAGATTTCACAGCACAGGACATGTCAACACCCAAGTACAGATGAGCAGGGATTTCCAGACAGAGGATTTAGGCCACTAAATAAAGCTGCCAGAGGAGTTGAGAAGAGTGCTGAGATCTAACCACAGTTCACCATCAGGCCATGCTACATGTTTGCTGGATTAAATTATCTGTAACTAACTGCTGTACAACACTGAACATCAAGATGGTTGAAAAGAAAACATTAAGTAGTGATTTATCAACCAGGCACATTGATCATTCAGTATTTGGTCATTTTGAAATGATCAACATTGGCCAATCTGCTTGCAATTTTTAGTGAATTTTGAGAAAATATTGCACATATACACACATACATACATACACATACAGTGGGTACGGAAAGTATTCAGACCCCCTTAAATTTTTCACTCTTTGTTATTTCCGTACCCACTGTATATATATATATATATATATATATAAATATAAATAACTTCATGCATTCACAATATTGGATAAGGATTTTTAAAAACCATTTTTGAGACTGAAATGAAATACTGTAAAGCTGAACATAATTATAAACTAAATAATTACACAAATTTCCAAGGTATTTCCAGGTTGCCCATGATGACTATGTGAACACTAGCACTCTGTAAAGTCTGTCAAATAAATCAACATTTATAAATGTCAATCGTCAAATTTGGATCTTGTTTGGAGCACAATCAAATGAAATTCACCCATCCTGAAAGGATTTCATCCTTGAAAGAGTTTTAGATGTCGATCGTGGTTTGATTAACTGAATGTTTAAAAATCTTTGGACTATTAACTGAACTGATTAGGTTCAAGGCCTGCATGGAAAAGATTAAACATCAGCCTGAAGTACCTTCTGCCAGAGTTTCTTCTACAGTGACCTGGTGTCTTCCTACAGTGAAAGCCCGTCCGATGAAATTCCCACCAACACTGCTGCTGGATCCAGAACCTCCAGCTCCCCCTCCAGAACCGGGTCCAGAGCCCACCAGCTCCCTCCGGGAGTCAAAGAACTTCTTCATGATGTATCAACGATCCCCTAACTACTTATTTGTGTCTATAAGAAACTGAAGTGGCTTGGTTGTTCTGGTGCCAGAGGTCTAGATCAGCTGTGACTGTCAAACATGGACTCGCAGCCCAATTCTGGTGCTGATCACAGCTTAAATGAACCGCATAGCAACAAAAACGTACTAGTAAATAAAAACAAGCAGTATATATGCTAGATTAATACATCACAGTTGAGTATATCCAAATAAACAGCGTCTATCAGTGATGGCCTGATATGATTAAAGTGTTTGTCTAGTGTCAAAATAAGGGACACGGGCCCAAATCACGATATAAATATTTAAATCCAGCTCAGATCAATGTAAACATTCAAACCCTGATGAAAAATGAACCTTCAAACGTGAAGCGAAGAGAAAATATTGTTTTGATGGATGAAAGTCAAACTCTCCATCATCAGCCAGCTGTGCAGCTCAGTAACATCTGAAAAACCACCCACTTTTCACGGAAAAACAGATGACATGCGGATATTAATCAGAATAATGGATAATTTCATGAATTAAACGCCCATAATCATATTATTTCGTCTCTTGTTTGATGAAAAAATTATAATTTAAATTCCACACATAGTCAGCTAGGCGCTAACGCTAGCATTCCTGCAAAACCTGCAAAACCTGCTCAGACGCGTGACACATCTCATCTGCGCGCTCCGTCGGAGGCCTGCCGGTGAACGGTGAACGGATGCGGTTCGGTTTTAATCGGACAGAATCAAATTCAGGCAGAAATGAGCGTGTTGTTCATGGCGATTCTCGTCTGCCGCTTCGGATGCTGCAGATGCGCCAGCTAACCGGAAAACACACCGGAAGAGTGAAGCCAGCGCTAAAGAAACTAGAATAAAAGTCTGAAATTCTTGCTAATTAAATTCGCTTTTTCCCCTTTCAGCAGATGATCAGTGGAGGAGGCAGTGAAAATTTTGACCTTATGTAGTGTCGTGCCAATTAAACACAAAAGACGTGTATCCCCAAAAACGGAACTTTTTAATCTCAAAGAGCGGCGACAGAATGTACCGGTTTAGCACTCACTCGGAAGAGTAACCTCTAACAGAAAACAGCCCAATAATATAATAACATAGTCCCCTCTTGTGGCCATTATGTGAATTGCACTCCAACAACTATTGCAGTCAGGATACCACACCTTAGGAGGTCAAATTAAATATTATATGAGCAGAGTATTTAATATGAGCAGAATGTGTGTGTGTGTAGCCTATCTATCTATCTATCTATCTATCTATCTATCTACACACACACACACACACACAGTCTGACAAAAGCTACTGGCTACTGTCAAAGAAATATTTATCCTGATTGGTTTAGGAAAGATATTGACTTCAGTTGTGTAAGGAAAGAAACGAGAGCATTGTTCAATTATTTTATATTTAATAAAAATTATTTTGGTGTTTTATTTGACTTTTTTGTTAAACTTTTTTTTAACAAACATTAAAATGCTACTCAGATTTTTTTTTTTTTTTACAATATAATATTGAATTTAAAAGATGGTATATACGAAATGTACTTATATATGGAAAATAATTTTTCCGCAAATGTAAATGGGCATCACAAAACTTTTACTCATTTTAAAATAGAAATAGGTCACTACTTTCATACTTCAAAAGCAAAACAGACATTACTGCAGATCCTTAAATCTATTGTTTGATTGACTGATTAACAATAGTGCACAACATGACTGTGTTCGTTGTTCAAACTGTTGCAATAAAAAAAATTGTTTACAGAGACAAAGCACCAATAAAAGTGGTACTTTCAATTTTGTCAACTCGTACCAATAGGGGGTGCTATAACTTCATATGCAAATGACGATTAAAGACGAGACGCAGTCACTTGTCATGAGCTTTATGTACATAATTACAAAATTACTTTTTTTGCTGCAACATGTCAGATAGCTGGCAGCTTTCAACTTGTGTTTATCCACGATAGAACATTTGCATCCTCTAATGCAATTAATTTGACTTCAAAAATATTTGGAAAACATCCGCGACAATAGAGTTTAGAACAAAAAGCAATTAAAGAAACTTTTGAAATTGGCTATAAGCACAGCTGAGACTTGTGGCAGACTTCAAAAGCTTCAGTAAGCACATGAATGATCATGTGGGTGAAAATCAGCATGTCAACAATCGAGTCCTAGTTTCAGCACACTGTTCCACGGGTTATGAACTGTTCAGTCTCTCATCTCAACGTAATATAAAGAGGAGGGGCCGTAAATGAACTGTAAGACGATTCTGCCCATACAGGCCAACACCCACTAAAGCTGGCAACAAAACTCAGAAACATTCTCCTAAATCTCCACCACGTCCATTCAGAGTAACGGGTGTCGCGCATCTCTGAATCCAGCGGCAGCGCTTCAGCAGGTAACGTTAAGACGCTAAAAGTATAAACTCCCATCCGCTTTCCTAAATAAACTTTAACTTAGTTTTCATAATATTCGCGTCTCTTTCCGCTCTATAACGAATGTTTATAAAATCAGCTTACTCATTTAACAGGGGAATAGAAATCACGCAGTGGAAATAGAACTTAATCGTGTTTTGAAGCGTGTTTGTAAAATGAAGTTTTCTGCTAACGTTTTGCGACAGCACTGTACGCCCATATTCCGTCACGTGACTATATACCGCTGAACGTGATCCTTTGAAATGTGGCTTTCATTAAAATACAATGAGTCATATTGCTTTGCATGGCAAATTAATTAAACCACACACTTTACAGATGCAAGGCAATGACCTAGATCTAGTATAGTCAGCAAGGAAGGATATAACCACAAGAGGAAAAAAAACAAACAAACAAATTAAATCTCTTTATTATATCTCCATTGTTTCGCCTAGATCAGGAGTTTACAAACTTTTTGATGCTATAAGGACCCCCCAAATTTGATGATTTCCTTGTGAAGGACCCCTTTGTTAAAATAGAAAAGCAGCTGTAAATTTTCACGTATGACAATCTGTTTAGGCCTGTACTGTGTGTGGAAAATATTAAATGTAATATAAAGACAACTAAATCAAATAATTGTTTCCCAAATTAAATAATTGGCTTATGCATTGTCATGATTTTATAAACGAATTGTTAAAATATTGTCTAAAAAATATTTACTTTTTATTAAGTTGACTGCAAAAATAAAAATAACAATAGATATGCAAACGTTTCTGACAAACAAAAATTGTGAATATCTTGACTTTTGACCAGTCTTTAGAAAACAGAAATACATAACATTTATTAAATGTTGACATGAAAAAATGTTAAACATATTTCACTAATATAACAAACATGAGAGATTTGAATATGGATTCAATTTTCATGTAATTCTTACCATTCTAGGCTATTATCTGCATTTTTATTCGCTTTATACCATATGTCAAAAGTCTTGTTTCTGTTTTAATTTCTTCAGAGGAATCTTATTAAGTCGATGACTAAATAAATCATAACTTTAACTGAGAACCCTCCTGAGCAATAACATTTTCCTGTGGGTCCTAATTTGCGGGTTCCACTGGTAGGCAGATGCTGAGCTCTCTCAAATAAGAGCTAAATCTTTCATATGAAACACTGCAATACGTTTTGAATGTCAATGAATTCATCTGTGATGCTGAGGCTCAAAAGCAAATGAGGTTAACAGTGTTAAAGTCGCACAGCATGTGTCAAATATAATGTCAGCAGGCTCTTTGAACGTACAGCACATTGTATGCAAAGAATAAATTATTAAAAGGTCTTAAATGATGCACTGTAGTCATGGGGCCGCTGTCAGTGTTAGACAACGATGAAGTGAAGAGAGACCGCTTTGAGAGCCAGATGTCTCTGTGTTTTAAATGAGGTCTTCTGGGGGTTAGAAAACGTTGTGAGTTTATTGTTTGAAAGGGGAAACTGATACTGAGCATTAGGCTGTTAATTACCAGTTGAGCCTCTTCTGCTTAATGAGCTGAATAGTAAAGTGGAAACCATTTTGCTAGTGGCATCCAAAGGCGTTATTTATTTAACAGTGTAATTAACCCCGTTATTAGATCGGAGTCCTAAATTTCACTTAAATAAATCCCTAAGAACCTGGGATGCGTTTCTTAAAAGCATTGTAAGCCTGAGTACATCAAAGAAACCATTGGCACCAATATAAATACAATTTATGATTAAAATGTTTTTAGAAAATGCATCCCTGGTCTGTTTCATTATTATAAATGTGTCAAAATAAAACTTTTTTTGCTTGTTTGTGGATTTCAAAGACATATATTATAAAATAAAAATGGATAACACATCACTTTTGCATTTCATCAGTTTAAAAATGTATTTATGTTTTACATGTGCAATGGTTCCTTATATCTACTGCATCCATATTTTTCATTAATTTAATTTTTTGTTTTATTTCTTGCCTTTAGTGTTCTCATCTCTTCATCTCAAGACTAAAACCTTTCCTCCATCACAATGGCAGCGGTAAGAAAAGTATTTCGAATGTGAAGAGACACAATGTTACTGTCATCTTTTTCATGTCTGAAACATTGATGCGTTTAGTCTCACTTCTAGATGATTCAAAGGCAATTCATTTGAAATGAATTGTATCAATATCACACATTTGTAATCAAATAAAAGCTTTTTCTTGTTCCTTCTCATTTTCCTTTGCCAGTCAAAAGTCTGGATCTTGTAAACCTTTTGATATAAAGGCTTCTGCATATAAGTGCTTGAAATTAATTTTGTTGAAAAAAAAGAATGTATGTGAATTTTGGAAGGGTGGCAACTTTTAAATAAGTTTAAATATGTGACCCTGGAGCACAAAACCAGTTTTAAGTCGCTGGGGTATATTTGTAGCAATAGCCAAAAATACATTGTATGTGTCAAAATTATTGATTTTTCTTTTATGCCAAAAATCATTAGGGTATTAAGGAAAGATCATGCTCCATGAAAATATGTTGTAAATTTCCTACTGTAAATATATTAAAACGTAATTTTTGATTATGCATAAGAAAAACTTCATTTGGACAACTTTAAAGGTGATTTTCTCAATATTTCGATTTTTTGTTTCACCATCATATTCCAGATTTTCAAATAGTTGTATCTCGGACAAATATTGTCCTATCCTAACAAACCATACATCAATGGAAAGCAATATTCAGCTCAAAATCAATATTTATTCAGCTTTCAGATGATGCATAAATCTCAATTTTGAAAAATTAACCCTTATGACTGGTTTTGTGGTCCAGGGTCATATATAAGATTGTTATAATGGAAAATGGTTTTGTGAGAAATATTCACAATAGAGAATGAGTACACCACTGTTTAAAAGTCAGTAAGATTTAAAAAATAAATTAGTACTTTTATTCAGCAAGGATACATTAAATAAAATCTGAAGTGACAATAAATATATTTCTAATGTTATACAACATTTCTATTTCAAATAAATGCTGTCAAACTTTCTATTCATCAAAGATTTTTACAAAAATATTAAGTAGCACAACTGTTACCTACATGAATAATAATAAGAAATGTTTCTTGAGCAGCAAATCAGCATATTAGAATTATTTCTGAAGGATCATGTGACACTGAAGACTGGAGTAATGATGCTGAAAATTCAGCTTTGCCATCACAGGAATAAATTACATTTTAAAATATATTAAAGTAAACAAGTTATTTTAAATTACCGTATAATAATATTTCACAATATTACTGTTTTACTGAAATAAATAAATGTAGCCATGGTGAGCATAAGAGAATGTAATTTTGAATTAAATGTAATTTTCACATTTAAGAAATGTTTTACCTTTGACACAATCTGAGCTTAAAAATATGCAAGTTGTCATGCAGCCCTGTGACAGCAACTCAACAGTTTATACTTCGGTTTTGCACTTGTTAAATCTGTCTAAAGGTGGTGTTATCTCTTCTTTTGCTGTAGTTGGGCAATCGTGGAACCGTGACTGAGGCATCAGGCTTCAACCCAGAGGAAGATGCCCAGAAACTTTACAGTGCTATGAAAGGAACTGGTAAGTGATCTACAAATCAGAACCGGGCTTCAAGATGAACGTATTTACATGATCCATTTTTTTGCCCATTTGAATGGAATGAGAATCATCACCTGGTTGCATTTTGAAAGTGTTTTATCAGGTAGATCAGAGAACTAAGTCTCTCTTCATTTCCAGTTAAAACTGCAAGACACCTGTGGTTTAGCTGGGCTTTCGTCCAGTGCAGAGTAGAGGTTGATTCTTTGGCATTCGTCCTGTAACCGAAAAGGTGTTTCCTCATTGTTGTAGACTAGAGCTTGGCATGATGTTAAGAATGCAGATTTCTAGTTAAATGGAGTTCAGCTGATTTCAGCAGTGTGACTTGCATTACGTAACACGACTCGCACTCACACTGTTGCTGTTTGACACAGGCTCGCTTGTTGGCCTTAAGTGAGTTATGAGTAACATGCAGTTTAATACTTTAAATAACAGTGAGCTTGTGATTCTGAAAGTGTCAAAAATGTCCATGCAGTGCACGAAAATGAAGCAATCTCTTGCCGTTTTACGATCAAGCATGTGATGTACAGCCTGGGGCTTTATGGGTAATGTGTAATTTGATACTTTAAATAACAAGCAGTTTGTAATTACAAAAGTGTCAAAAATGTATATGCAGATATGAAATTGAAAACCGTCATCATTTACTCAACCTCAAGTCATTCCAAACCTGCAACACTTTCTTTCTTTCTTCCATGGAACAAGGGAGAAATTCTGCAGAATATACAATTCACAAAAAAAATATATATAAATATAAGAAACACCATACTGTTTGAAATTTAGCAGTCAGTAAGATTTTTATTTTTTAAAAGAAATTAATACTTTTATTCAGCAAGGACACAAAGTTGATATAAAAATGACAGTAAAGATATTTATAATGTTACAAAATATTTCTATTTCAAATAAATGCTGTTCTTTTGTTTCCACAAAAATATTAAGCAGCACAAGTGTTTTCAACATTGATAATAATAAGAAATGTTTCTAAAATTACATTTTAAAATTAATTAAAATACAGAAGTTGTACAGTAAATTATTTTTTTTCACAATTTTAGTTTCTCCTGTATTTTTTATCAAATAAATACAGCTTTGGTTAGCATAAGAGACTTTCAAAAACATTATTTATTATAGATGTAATATTTATTATACCATACCATATGTATACCTTTAGTAGCACATTAAAAAACACAATATCCGTTATCAATGTGTTTTGGAGATAACCAAAGGTTAAGAGAATGCTGTTATCGGCTGATGCTGGTAATCTCAAAATGGTTCAATAAAAAATGAAATGACATAAGGTTGACTAAAGGTTGTCAACAATTTTCAATTTTCCATGAACATGCTTTAACCAAAACTGAATGAATTCCAGGTACCAACGAGGCGACTATCATCGAGATCCTCGCCCATCGCACTATTGCACAAAGGCTGAAAATCAAGGAGGCTTTCAAACAAAGCGTGGGAAAGGTAAAACCCTCAATACTTTCATTTAACCAACAGTTGCCATTCTCTGCTGTAAGATCTATAAAACTCAGACCTGTAGCCCATCATTAACAGATCTCATTTTGGACCAAAACAACACGTCTTCCTGGTCCAAATTAGGGAAGCTTGTAGTCGTGTTCTTCTCTTTGTGGAAGGTCCTAATGGCAGGGACGGTGTGAGCAACCGTCAGGTTGTATTTACCTAAAACATACGGCTCACAAGGTGATTAGATAACAATGTTGACCATTCTTGATGATTGTGTAGTCGGTATGAAGGTAGACAACGCAGAGTATGTATCACTGATAAGAGATGCTGTTGACTCCAATCATTAACTCACAAAGAGTCCATCTACAAACGGTGTCTTTCGGGAGACATCGCTGCTTTATAACTGTCTGTTATCATAACGGAGTATAAAGAATGCAGCATTGACTTTTATTGTACTTCCTTGTGGTTTCCCTCTATTAATCGGTAAACCTCTGTAACTCTGTAAGCTGGTCAGGGAAACTAGAATCAGTAAAAGTCACGGTCAGGTCTTGCTGCTTATGTTAATGGAAACATTGAGTGAAGCAAAGCAAGAAAGTGCGAGTCATTGTGGGGGAAGTTCTGGATGGTCTCGTGGACAAACACCCACCCAGACTTACAGCAGATGTTACAGTTTTGGTCTGCAACAAAACACTATTTTCCAACACCAAATCCATTTGTTTGTTCTGTGATGTGAGATGTGGAAATCAAGCATGAATGAATATAAGCTGGTCAGGGAAACTAGAATCAGTAAAAGTCACGGTCAGGTCTTGCTGCTTATGTTAATGGAAACATTGAGTGTTTTCCAACACCAAATCCATTTGTTTCTTCTGTGATGTGAGATGTGGAAGTAAAGCATGAATGAATACAGCTAAGAAGAAATATTCTACTTTTAAGCTTGATATGCCTGGGTTTGTATGCTGTGCAGTTCTAAGAACAAGCTAACACTGCTTTCACATGTGGTAAATAACACTATATTTTAAAATTCCCATTCAGGAACTGTTTGATTGCTTGAAGTCAGAGCTTACTGGAAACTTTGAGAAGGTTGCGGTTGGCCTGATGATGCCCGCCCCAGTGTATGACGCGTATGAGCTGAGAAACGCCATCAAGGTTAGTGAGGATTGGGAAATGTGTGAAGTAGCACCCATTTCAAACTGTATGTTTCACATGAGAGCATTTTACTTGAATGTGCATGGCTTCTGGTGTCAACCACTTCGAGTTGTTTTAGCTGTACAAAAACAGCCCGTTATGCTGCTTGATGTTGCAAACTGGTATTTGTTATCATATTATTTTAATTTATTATCATATAATAACACATTGGTTTGTAGCGCAAATAGTTTTACCGTTTACTTCTTCTAGTTATATAGCTTACTTCCACATCTTAAAATAACAAACTGGAATTATCATTGTTAAACACACCCACAATAAATCCAAGCACCATACACTGAAAGAGAAAACACA
>NW_015635030.1:363464-368448 GCF_001515625.1 Sinocyclocheilus rhinocerous | reverse complement strand
GGCTTTTTTCCTGCCGCCCCCAGGGAGCTGGATACCTTGCTCAAAGGCACCTAATTCATGTGTACTGAAGGTGGAAGAAATTTTCTGCCGGTACTGCGAATCCAACCCACAACCTTCGGGTTACAAGTCCAACTCTCTAACCATCAGGCCACAGCTGTTTTTTAAAGTATCTGTCCTCTAACTGAACTAGGCTAAATTATTTTTGTTACTATAAAAAAATCTAAACTACGGTGGGGGGCGGTGCCGCGGTAGGCAAATGACATAACCGGTGTTGCGGCTTAACACCGGTATAACCGAAAACACCGTCTATCGCAGCAAGCCTATAGTTACAAGTCCAACTCTCTAACCATCAGGCCACAGCTGCCCTCATACATGCCACCATACATGCCACAACTGCCCTCATAAAGTGGGTATAGAGAAGAATCATCCCCCTTTAAAATAACCTTCTTCCCATTGACAACTTTCTGGTCAGAGGGCATTATATATATAGTTTTAGTCCCTAATCACAATATCTTCAACCTTTTTCCAGGGTGCAGGGACAGAGGAAGCATGTCTCATTGACATCCTGGCCTCAAGAAGCAATGCTGAGATGAAGGAAATCGTTGCTACTTACAAGAAAGGTACAGATGTGCAACAGCTCACACTTATCATGGATAAGCACTTTTTGCATTGTGAAAAGTATACAGGTCTCCCCATATTATACTATTTTCATTCACTTTTCTTGTGCTGATAATGTCATTATCACAGAAAATGGCAAGAGTCTTGAGGACGACGTCTGCGGAGACACGTCTGGAATGTTCCAGAGAGTTTTGGTGTCTTTACTCACGGTAAATAAACAAATCACCTGTATTATCTTATTTGTGAAGAAGATTATTTGATGCCTTTACTCATCACCTCTTTTGTTTGCCATGCAAACCTTCACCATCCACAGTGTCCGGCCGGGGCAGGTGTGACCCCTGATAGTTTAGCATATGGGATGTATTGATACTGATTTTCTGCTTTGCTTATAGGCTGGGCGTGACGAGAGCACCAAGGTGGACGAGGCTCAGGCTGTTCAGGATGCAAAGGTGAGGATTTTGGTGTGGTTAGCAGTAGCTTTTTGTGTAATAAGCACATGTTAAATTTTTGTGGTGTAATGGGTTCTGAATACCTTAAACTCGGTATTACTTAGACATTACTTGCTTAGCATATCCAGTGTGATTTTGTAATAGTAGAGCTTCAGTGTACTGCAACCCCCAATTTCAATTTCAGTTATTTTTATAAAATACTTATGATAAAACCTATAGTATTCATCATTGTACAACTAGCTAGTAACTTAAGTGAAGTCTTAAGAGCATTAAGTACAATATAATACAGAACATTGTAGCCAATTCACTTATAAAATATAAGCTTATATTATATAAAACGGATTCATTCAAGTAATTTGTTTGGGAATCGGACGACTCGGACCACACTGGTGGATCACACTGGAAGTGTTTCATTCACTTAAATATCCCTTTCTCGCGATTCGGACTACACTGGTTGTGCTGCATGTTTCCGATTCATCGAAAAGAATCAGCTCATGAGAGTCATTCATTGAGTATTCAGACTACAGTGGTCGCGCTGTATGTCTTTGAGTCCTTCGGGAATCAGACTACTCTCTTTGTGCTGTATTTTTTGATTCATTGAAAATAACCAGCACATAAGAGTTATTCGTTTGAGAATCGTACTACACTGGTCACGCTGTATATATATATTTTTTTTTGATTTATTGAAAATAACCAGCTTGTAAGAGTTATTTGTTTGAGAATCGGTCTACACTGGTCATGCTGTATTTTTTTGATTTCTTGAAAATAACCATCTCATAAGAGTTGTTTGCTATGGGATCCGACTGGCCACTCTGGATGTTTTTGATTCATTAAAAAGAACCGGCTCGTAAGAGTCATTCTCTATGGAATCCGATACCCTGGCCGCAAAAAAAAAAAAAAAAAGCGTGCTTGTGGTGCCTTTCTTTACAATAAATATTGCTTATATGTTATCTAATGTAGTGATTTATTTTTATGTGTGGCTAAGGTGTGTAAATAAAAATTGGGCCTCTGTATATTCTCTGTATTTACAATTCTTCATTGGACGTGTTTCTGTGTCAGCAAACTGCTTTATAAAATGTGGGGTTCAGCCTTAGGTACACAACAATCATGCTGATGTTCATTAATCATTAACAGTATAAAAAGAAATTGCTCCGATAAAGTTCTCCATTGTTTCTCATCCAACAGGACATCTACGAGGCAGGCGAAGCTCACTGGGGAACAGATGAGGTCAAGTTCCTCACTGTGCTGTGTGTGAGGAACAGAAATCACTTACTCCGAGGTATCTGTGCATGCCAGATAATAACCGAAATACTCCTTCCCAGTTTTGTGATCGTTCTAATGTAACAGTAGAAAGCAGCACAGTGGGAAAATGACCTTATATATGACAATGAAGTAAGCTCATGACTTCCACCTTGTGGTGACTGGATGTAAATAAAGTTGTTTGGAATAGATGTAGGCCTACTTCTCATACTGTTCATGTAAATTATGTGCAGTACAGTGTTATTTTACTTTTATTTATATATACTACTATAGTTTTTATTAATATTTTGAATTAGCATTTTACATTTTCAGTTTAGTTTCAATTTAATTTTAGTAGTTTTGTTATGTGCTTTCGTCATTTTTATTCGTTTTATATATAGGATTAATTAACATGTACATGGTTAGTTATATTTTTCTGCTCCTTCACTCATTTTATTTAAAAATGCAAAATGACCATTCATTCAGCTATTTATTTTAACTAGATGGTGCTAGCTGAATTAAACATGCAACGTTGTGAGATCATGTGACAACTATAGTTGGCTGTTTCAAGTAGTATTAGCCTACATCAAGCACATTCTCAACCATTTTTCTTTTCCCAGTGTTTCAGGAGTATCAGAAGATTTCTGGAAGGGACATTGAAGACAGCATAAAGAGGGAGATGTCTGGCTGCCTGGAGGATGTATTTCTGGCAATAGGTCTGTCGTGAGTATTACAATATTTGAATTATCTTCACACATTTTCAATTGCATACTGGGATGTTAAGCTTCTCTTAACCCTTGCAGTGAAATGCTTGAAAAACAAGCCAGCATTTTTTGCTGAAAGGCTCTACAAGTCAATGAAGGTAAATGGAAACGCCAACTGATCTAATATTTGCACACATTAGGGATATGACCATTTATGATATCATTTCTCTTGTTTCTCGGCTCTTAGGGTTTAGGCACCACAGATAGCGTGCTGATCAGGATCATGGTGGCTCGCGCCGAGATCGATATGCTCGACATCAAAGCAGAGTTCCTGAAGATTTATGGAAAGACCCTTCACTCCTTTATAAAGGTGGGACATGGCTGTTTCACTGAGAATATTTGACTAAACACAATATTCAAAAACCATTAAATACATATTACAAATACTCTAACACAATACCTCAGGGATGAAGCAAAGCCAAACTTTTAAAGGAATAGTTCACCCAAAAATGGAAATTTGCTGAAAATTGACTCATTTACTTATTCAGTATGTAAATGAGTTTGTTTGTTTCATCAAAACAAATTTGGATAAATGCATTCCATCACTTGCTCACCAATGGATCCTCTGCAGTGAATGGGTGCCGTCAGAATGAGAGTCCAAACAGCTGATAAAAACATCACAGTAATCCACAAGTAACCCACACCACTCCAGTCCATCAGTTAATGCCTTGAGAAGTGAAAAATTGTGTGTTTGTAAGAACCAAATCCATCATTAGGATGTTTTACCTTTAAACCATTGTTTCTAGCCAATATACGAGTCCATAATCCATAATAAACCATAATTACTTTTTCACTGGAGAAAGCAATTTTATCTATAGAGAATTCGTATTTTAGCTGGAAGCAATGGTTTAAAGTTAAGAACATCTTGATGGATTCATTTCGTACAAACACAGCTTTTTGCTTCACAAGATGTTAATTAATGTACTTAAGTCGTGTGGATTACTTGTAGATTATTGTGATGTTTTTATCAGCTGTTTGGACTCTCATTCAAAGGTGATGTAATGATAAATTTCTCCAAATCTGTTCTGATGAAGAAACCAACTCATTTACATCTTGGATGGCCTGGGGGTAAATACATTTTTAGAAAAGTTTCATTTTTGGGTGAATAATTCCTTTAATTTCAACTAATTTTGCAGACAAACACAAAAATCCCCACTAAAAGCACTACTAAAGGCAATACTAACATTTAACCCATCATGAAACTCTGTTCTGTTTGTTTATTAGGGTGACACGTCGGGCGATTACCGTAAGATCCTGTTGGAGCTGTGCGGAGGGGAAAAGTAACATGTTCGCCGTGTTCATTAACGTGAAACGCTGTCTCTCACACCAAGTCTACAGCATTTCAAACACATTCCCTGTTTGTAATACCAATTAAAACCGAACAGTGATGTTTTAAATGAGATTCATGTTTTTTTTGCTTATTGCCTTGGAATTTATGGGAGTCCTTTATAGATTGGCACATCTTAGTGTTTGTCAAATAAATAAAAGGAGAAAAGAACAGCCCGTATTGACTGTATTGATCTGTTGTTGTCTCGTTTAATTTCTTAATCTCAGCACACTCATTGAGGTCCATTTTTGTAATTACTCTGAGTATAATTTGTTTAATGTACAACATCTATGTGTACTCCAATTTTACTAATTGCTCACGGTTGTTTGCATAAGCATATGAGATCAGCATAGTTTCTCTGTTTTTCTAGATTACAGGTTTCACAGACTACGTGCCTCAATTTAATCAAGTGCAACATATTAATCATATGAGTGAATGTGGCATCTGTCAGAATTATGGGGAAAATGACTGACAAAAAAAAGTGTATTTAAACTTTTACCACTAAGTGGAGCTATGCATGTATTCATGTGCATTCCTCTGTGAGTCACAAAGAATGTTACTTTTGTGGCTGGAGTTATCATACATTG
>NW_015635030.1:356453-363453 GCF_001515625.1 Sinocyclocheilus rhinocerous | reverse complement strand
GTATCAAAAATAATATTTTATAATATTTTGTAAAAATAATACATTTAAAAATCATTATTTATTACAACTTTACTAATTATTTAAAAGTATGTATGTATGTATATATATAAATATATATATATAATTTTAATGACTTGAAAACAGTTTTATTTATTTATTTGAGGACAAATCATTTTTCTTGCTTTGGTAGTTTACAATAAAACAAATCAAGATAAAAACATATAGACAAATACTACAAAGACATTAAAAAAACTACTAAAATGACGAAAACACAACAAAATTACTAAATTAAATGACTAAATAAAAATGTAAAGATTCATAGAACTGTATGCTTGCTGTATGACATGTTCCAATACAGCGAGAATGTCAAGACCACTTTTTTCATACCATTTTGTATCGTATTCATGAAAAAATGCCTGATAGAGACAGATAATGCCAGCAAGCAAATTCTCTCTCTCTCTCTGTGTGTGTGTGTGTGTACAAGTTTTTCTATCCCCGTGGGGACTTAAACCTGAATACACATGGACTCATGGGGATTAGTGTCACCGTGGGGACCTAAATTGAGGTCCCCATGGGGAAACAAGCTTATAAATCATACAGAATGAGTTTTTTTGAGAATGTAAAATGCAGAAAGGTTTCTGTGAGGGGTAGGTTTAGATCATCTCAAATGATTATAAGATGGCTTAAATTGCTTTTTGCATCACAAAGGCATCACACTTTCTGCATCGGTCTGTATTATTTCAGCACATAAAGAAATATTTTGAGTACCCAGCAACAGCTTTATTTTTGTGAATTTATATATGCAGATTGGTCCATTAACAATTAGCAACATCAGCAATAACAGTTGTAAATATCAATAAAATAGCACAATAAAACCATGCCACAAATAAAGTATTATGGGTCAGAAGGAGCTATGCAATCTTAGAAGTTATGTGACATAAAAAAGTCTCTCATAATTTACAGGTGCTTTATAGCGGAGTTGATCTTTAAATCATTATTTTCCTGTTTATCCCTGTAAAGCTGCTTTGAAACAATCTGTATTTTATAAAGTGCAATATAAATAAAGGTGACTTAACAGATGCTTTAATCCAAAGTGAGGAACACTGCAAGCAATTTATCAAAAGAGCCAACAATATATGCAGTACATAATACCACATTTCAAGCTAGAGCAAAAATGAAAAGCAGAAAAAAGAGAGAAATTGTTTACTAGAGAGGACGACTTATATGAAGTACATTCATTAGTGGTTGTGGTTAAGTGCTTGCATTTCCTTTAGATCACCTAAACAAATCAGTATATGATCTGTAATTTTTAAAAGTAATTAGATGATACTAAAGACAAAAAACTCTAACAATCAGGATTATGTTTGAGAAAGCCACATATGAGAAACTCCCACGCCTACCATTTCCATGTGGGTGGTGAATGTGGCTAGTCAGTTTATCACAATCACATTCAGTTTGAAGCATTTCAGTGTCTCACTGAACTTCCTGTTCGATGAATGGCATTGACCCAACAAAGGAAATAATACCTGTGACTCCTTTAAATAAGTTAAAGGTGGGGTAAGCGATTTTTCAAAAACGCTTTAGAAAACTGATTCGGGCCGATTAGCAAAACGGTTTATGGTGATGAGCTCATACTGGATACGTGTTGTATTTGATTATACACTTAACCATTTTCATCATGTGCTCATCTAAGTGTTTGGTTATTTAAAAACAAAAATAATAAACAAAATTTCTATATTTTCTGCAGAAAAAAAGGGTTACTGTGACTAAAATATCCAACAATAAAAATGTTAAACAATAATTAAAAATCTGGTGGGAAAGATTTTTTGTTTCCTCAGATGACGTCTCTTTAGAGCATGCACAAGCGTTGCACATGCAACAGCGAGTGTGAACTGTGATGCCCGATTCACAAACAAATGACTCTGAATCAGTCAAGATCCACAAAACAGCCTCGCTCATGAGTCAGCAGTTTGTGAATCGTTCAGGACTGCATTTTGCAAAAGTATCATGATCCTAGTTGATCGTATAGAGATGACTGGAGTTACCAAATCAAATCAAATCCCCAATCGAATATAAACCAAATCTGAATCCGAAGGAATCTTGAAAAAAATATTGAGACAATAATATTTTTATATTGTTGTAATAATATATTCCACAAACATATGAAGCAGCACAACTGGTTTCAACATTGATAATAAGAAATGTTTCTTAAGCGGCAAATCAGCATATTAGAATGATTTCTGAAGGATCATGTGACACTGAAGACTGGAGTAATGATGCTGAAAATTCAGCTTTTCCATCACATGAATAAATTACACTTGAAATGTAATAATACATTTAAAATACTGCTGTTTTTGTTCAAATAAATGAAGCCCTGGTGAGCATATGTATAAGTATATAAAAATCTATGGATATTTGTTACATTTTTTTCATCCACCAAGCAAAAAGTCCAATCACGTAGAAAAGAAATATCACACCTCCAACATGCTGCATAATTTTAGATATCATGTCTCTTTAAATCCCTAACCCTGGGAATGGCTTCGCAAGCACTACTAATTAAAATAAGTGAAAAACTAAGTGAGCAGTACAGTACACACACAAGCAGAATCTGTCATAATACTTCTGGTCTGGATCAGACTTATGGTTCAGTTTGTGGTTGTTTTAATCAAGAACATACATCTTATGCCACAGGGGATTAGACACTAGTGTACGTGAATCACATGTACTAATGATGATTGAAAAGAACACTATGAGACACGGCAGACGCAAACACATCTGAGAAACATTTCAGCATAATCCCTCTGATGTCACTCAAGACGTGCGATGAGAGAAAAATACATAGTGTGTAAAAACAACGCACTGATACATGTACCAGAGCACCCAGAAACACAAACACTAGCTGTCTGTTCTTTTCCAGTTCAAATGTCTAATGATTTCATAATTATTTTCCTCCCACAGGGCCACTGAAGATGGGAAACAGATCCTATGCTTTTCAAGAGAATTAACTGTACCCGAACGTCATGCTTTTCAACTGGACCTTGATTGTATTACATTTAAACCATGTGCACAGGCAAAACAGCCAGATCCTTAGGTAAAGAGCGGCAAAGCGGAAAAATGATATCGAGAACAAACCGTGACATAAAAATGATCACGCAGTGACAGCTTTTTGAACTTTAAACAGAATGAAATTGGAAACTGAAGTCCTAAACTGTCATCTCTTTACCTCACAAACCATCAAAAACAAATCTGTTGTGTGGATGTTTTCTTCCCTTTTTCCATTTCAGTCACTACCCAGAGATGAATTGGAATGCATAATGCGTGTGATCAGTGTCCAACATGTGAGCAAAAATTTCCTTTGGTGATTAAATAAATGAGAAAGTCTCTTGCTCATTGGCCGGAAACATTATTAGAAAAATAATTATGCAATAGCACATGCACAGCAGTACTGTTTGTATACTGCCCTTGTGCCATCTAGTTAGTTCCGATATTTTCTTCATCAATGCAAATAGCTCCAAAAAGTACAGAATCTTGTTTCTGGCGTGGGATAAAAAAAAAGGTGATTGTGATTTTTGTTTTATCTCACAATTCCTCAAAATATCAAAATATAAACTTGCGAGATATAAACTAGGAATTCTTTTTTTTTTCTTTTCAATTCTGAGTTTACATCTCGCAATTCTGACTTTTTGAGTTTCTGCCATAGAATTTAAAAAAAGTAGCTACTTGTGACTTTTCTTCTCAGAATTGTAAGTTCATATCTAACAATTCTGACATTTTTTCACAACTGTGAGTTTACATCTTACTATTCCGTCTATTCTTCTCAGAATTTCGAGTTTATTTCTCACAATTCTGACTTTATTCTCGCAATTCTGAGAAAACGCCTGAATTATGAGTTGTAATATTAGAATTGCGTTGAAAAAAATAATCAGAATCACAGACTTTTTTCTTGCAATTCCGAATTTACAGTCTGCATTTCTGAGTTTGTATCTTGCAACTCTGACTTTATTTCTCAGAATAGTTTACATCTCACAATTACATTTTTCTCTGAATTCTGAGTTTATATCTCACAATTCAGTTTTTTTGTTTGTTTGTTTTTTGCCACAGAATAAAAAATTTAAAAGGTAATTGCAACTTTTTATCTCACAATTCTGAACTTTTTTTTCTCGCAATTGCGTGTTTAGACCTTACAATTCCATCTTTTCTTCGTATAATTTGTTTATATCTCGCAATAGTGAGTTTATATCTCACAATTTTTTCAAAATTATGAGATGTAATATCAGGATTGCAAGAAAAATAGTCAGAATTGTGAGATTAAAAACTTGCAATTATCTTTCTTATCCCATGGGGGGGAAAAAAGAAGAAAAAAACCTCTATTCACTGAATTCAAACTGTCTACTCAAGTAAACACCTCCAACATTGTAATAAACCACCAGAATGCACACATGTGCCACAATGACTGACCAAAACAGACATATAATTCCATAATTGATTTTTTTCCCCCCAAAAAAATTCAAATTGCAGTTTCGTGACTGGAAGGAAATAATTATGGTAATTTTTCTTAATTCACCCACCATCAGCAGGTGTGGCAAAGCATTAATTTTGGACAGTACACAACTCTGGAGTGGGTCAACTTGATATTTGTCTTGTGTCACATATCTGAGTATCTGTAAGATTTCAACACTTCAACATCAAGCATACAGCCCAGATTAACACAGTGCCAAAGCGTATGGCTTATAAATATGCAACTCTGGCCAAACAAATCATGACATTGAACAGTTGCATGTCTGAGTGTTTGGTTTGGGATATTGATGTTTTGATCAAATGTTAATGCATCGTGGCATCAGTGCGCTTGGTGGTTAGGACAACCTCCTATTCATCTTCTGATCAGAGTACTGCGAGTCGCCTTTTCTTGCTTCTTTGATCCTGACTGTCTGTAACTTTTATCCTTGCGAAAAAAACCTTGTCCAGAAAATTGAAACAATGAATAAATGCATGTCTTTTTTCATGCCGAAATGAGATGCAAGAACCTGACAATTTGGAGACGAATACAAGCTTGATCCCTACAGTGACCTGATATAAAAAATTTATATTTTTGCTGCAAATTCATTTTTACCTTCATGCAGATGGTTCATGCAGAGGAGGCTATTATGCTGTTGTCATTTATTATTAACAAATCACCTGCTGGAGGAACACAGGATTTGATATTTGTTAAGTATGAAATGGACTCATACTATGTACTATTTCATACATTTATGAAATGTTACTATACATGTATAATGTTACAAAAATGTATTTTTCCAACAAATGCTGTTCCTTTGAACTTTCTATTCACTAAAGAATCCTGAAAAATATGTATCATGGTTTCTACAAAAATATGAACTGTTTTCAACCTTGATAATATTTTAGAAATGTTTCTTGAGATTTCTGAAAGATCATGTGATATGTGTTAAGTGGTATACTACTTTTATACTATATTTATACTGTGTGCATTATGCAAATTTTCTGTATGCAAAATATGCAGTACTGAGCAAAATACACAATACATTGTGCTTGATATGACTTTCCATTTCATGTGTGATGAAAGAACTGTAAGTAAAATCTATGATTTTCAACATCTTTTGCTTAGCTCATTATTTGATTGATTTGATTAAGTGAGCTTGCTTTACTAATTTGATTAAAATGCAAAAAAAACATAATCAAAAGATCACATAAAAGGATTTAGAAGAACTATGCAACCATTTCACATACTATTGTACATGCTAACTGCTCAGTATGCAGTAATGCTGGTATTCCATTCTCGACACCGCAGCCATTGGGATCTTTCCTCATCTGAAAATGTATGAGAAGAAACACTGACATCAAGTGTGTTTCCGTGAGAAACTTCCAGGACTTTTTCCAGGTTGTCTTGAATTAATTTGTGTCATGCTCATGCATAATAATGTTTACATCCTTGAAATTTCAAAGCAAAATAGTTTATTACGAATGCACTCTACAAAGAAAGCCAAAAATACAGTTTTAGCATTAATTATGAGCTAGCATATGCTACTCCTCCAGCATCATACGACATTTCCTGACATGACTGCTATTAAAATAGGCCAAGTGTTGAATCATAAGAAAATACAAACAGCATAATAGATAGCGACAGCTTTCAAAACTTGCACAGTCCGTAAAACCCTACCTCTGGATTATTAATGTTGAGCAGCTACTGAATAGCACCCAAAAGAGTGAATGAGGTCAAAAATTCAGAAAACACTTTTGGTAACCTGCTTGACTAGCTAACTAGAAGTTGTTATGCTAAAGACATATTAACGTATGTTAGAAATGTTAATGTTAGCCTATGCTGATTAGCTGGTTTAAGCTGGTCAAGCTGGTCTCCTAGCCTGACCAGCTAAAGAAGTGGTTTAATAATGTCAAATGACATTAAATACAGCCCGTAAATTAAATTACACTTAATGTGACAGTTGTTTAAATGTATTCATTCATTAACAAAAAAAAAAAAAAGTGAAACTACTTCTCTTTCTTTCTCATCACTTTAGTTATGTTAATGTTTGCTTTAGAGAGGAAAAAGCTTCCAGAAAATTACTCCAGCCTGGCCGTTCCAGCACAATGCTCCCTCATCAGAGTAAAGTAAGGCTCTCTTCATCAGTGATTCATACTGCTGATGTAACAGCATGTGGAGCCGCTCTGCACACACGCAATATGCACACACTTACAGTCGGTTCATGAATATACTGAAGAGAATGTAGTCAACAGCTTTAGAAAAACTAAATCTTAGTCTGTCTGTTTGTCTGTCTATCTAATCACATTGAGAGAAATACAAATATAGATATGTCAAGTTTAATAAATTCATGGTTTATTAATGCCCCCTTCAGGATGTAATGATATAATAATTTTCCTCGTCAGATGTTGTAAAATGATATATATTACATTATATATATATATACACACACACACATATATATATATATATACATACACACATATATATACACACACATATATA
>NW_015635030.1:300955-355456 GCF_001515625.1 Sinocyclocheilus rhinocerous | reverse complement strand
ATACATATATATATATACACACATATACATATATATATATATACACACATATACATATATATATATATAGATATAGATATAGATATATACACATGCAGTTGTGGTCACAAGTTTACATACCCCTTGCAGAATCTGCAAACTGTTAATAATTTTAACAAAATAAGAGGAATCATAAAAATCGCATGTTATTTTTTTATTTAGTGTTGTCCTTAATAAGCTATTTCACATAAAAGATGTACTCCAAGACAAAATAATAACTGCATTCATAAAAACGACCCTGTTCAATACATACTTAATTCTTAATACTGTGTGTCATTACCTGAATGATCCACGACTGTTTTTATGTTTTGTGATATATTGTGATATTGTTCCGTGAGTCCCTTGATTTTCAAGAACAGTTAAACTGCCCACTGTTCTTCAGAAAAATGTTCCAGGTCCTGCAAATTCTTTGGTTTGCCAGCATATTTTCCCTATTTTAACCCTTTCCAACAGTGCCTGTATGTGAGATCCGTCTTTTCACATTGAGGGATTCATACACAACTATTATAAAAGGATCAAACATTCACTGGTTATCAAGAAGGAAACATGATGCATTAATAGCCAGGGGTGAAAACTATTTGAATTTCAATTACTATTATTCAAATTATTATTCTTAACATTTTGCAGGTTCTGCAATGTGAACCTATGACCACAACTGTATATACATACAGAGAGAGAGAGAGAGAGAGAGATTGGGTGAACTATTCCTGTAAATTCATAACCAACAACAACAACCACTTTTTAAAAAAAAATTAAATACTTCTTCATCTTCAGCAAAGACAGATATAGAGCACAGATGGCACCTCCTTCTCTAAACCTGGCTTGAATTCAGTCAATGTCAAAACAATACTTCTTCATTTGCTATTTTTGCATACGTGTGCCTGTTTCACTGATGTGTGTGTTCTTCAAATAGCACACATGCCTACTGCACTACAAAGACATGGGAGGATAACAAGCACAGCTGCAGCAAAATTAGTGCAGATTCATCTGGATCAGAGAGTTCGAATGAAGAGCCCTCATAGTAGTTTAAAAGACTTTTCTCATTGTCACTTCAATGCACAAACCTTCAGATCACGCATTCAGACTCCTCAGGAATTAAGAAAGCAGGAGCTGAGATGAATGATGTATGTGGAACAATAGAGGAAGACACTTTTTGCCTCCAGGTATAATCTGTTGTCATGATGGGCACAAGCAGCAAAACATCATGACCACATGTCAATTATTACTGCTTTCTTTACCTCTAAAAAATATATTCACTAAACCATAGACGTATATGAATATTCAGAACTGAATTTCAGAACAAATAAAAGAAGTACATTTCAGTTGATAAAAGGCTTTTGAATCAACAGTGTAATCTATATACGATTTGAAATTTCGTAAACACTTTGCTGGAGCATATCAATTTGGCCTGATAGTGCTTAAAGGGAAAAGCTATGTTTTTATCTACAATTAAAGTAGCTTTAATGGACTGCAGATATTCTAGACTCCATCCTAGCTCTAAAAATAGTGTATTAGAAGGCTGGAGTGTGAACCCATATTACCCAGGGGACAGTGCTCTAACCTTCAAAAATATTCCTGCGAGTACTTGGTTGCAATTTAACGAAAGGGCCAATTGGGAAAGATTATGCCATTAATATTTCACCTTTCAACTTAAGAATCTTTCATAATCTTGAATCTAAATACACCAGATTTGAGGCAAATCTGTCATTGTATGTGAGAGGGGAAGGGAGAGAGAAAGCGTCAAAGGAATAGTTACCCAAAAATGAAAATTTTCTTAAAGCTTACTCACCCTCAGGCCATCCAAGATGTAGATGAGTCTGTTTCTTCTTCAGATTTGGAAAAATGTAGCACTACATCACTTGCTCACGAATGGATCCTCTGCGGTGAATGGGTGCCGTCAGAATGAGAGTCCAAACAGCTGATAAAAACATCACAATAATCCACACCAGTCCATCAGTTAATGTCTTGTGAAGCTAAAAGCTGTGTGTTTGTAATTAAGAAAAATCCATCATTAAGGCATTTTAACTTTAAACCATCCCTTCTGACCAAAATATGAGTCCATAATCCACAATAACACTTCCTCCCGGGAAAAAGTCCATCCCCTGTTGTCCTCTCACATCAAAATTCACCGACATATTTGTTTAGAACTGTTTTGGGATGTTTTCACTTGTAAACGGTGCGTGATTTGTTCATATTTCTCTCCTGCTTCAGACGAAATTACTTTTTCAGCAAGATGGCTAGAGGACTCGTATTTTAGCCAGAAGCAATTACTGGATAAACATACAGCGTTTTTGCTTTACAAGACATTAATTGATGGACTGGAGTGGTGTGGATTACTTGTGGATTATTGTGATGTTTTTATCAGCTGTTTGGACTCTCATTCTGACGGCACCCATTCACTGCATCCATTGGTGAGCAAGTGATGTACTGCTAAATTAAATAAATGAATAAATCAACATCTTGATTGGCCTGAGGGTGAGTAAATTTTAAGCAAATTTTAATTTTTTAGGTGAACTATTCTTTTTTGTTTTTTATTTATTTTTATAATGTGACATCTCTCGGAGTGAAAAAGATATAATACAACAGGGGGAAATGAAGGCAGGACTTGATTTTATCCATTAGGAATTGATTGAATCACAATAAGGCTCTATATGAGAGCTAGCTCATTATGATTGAAGACATTACATGCATGGATGAACTGTTCATAAAAACACCAGGGACATGCATTTAAAAAGTACTTACAGTCAATTGCATCATGTTCCGCTCCATTTACATGCTTTTTACATCTTCAAAACAGCTTAAAATAGCTGAGTAGGGGCTTAAACAGCCTAACCTCAGAACAGTTTGCCATTCGAAACCATGAATAAGAATGAAAGCCTTTGCGTTTAATGACAGCAAACAGAAATGGAGCTTCATACTGAACTCTTTCAGCATGTCAAAATCTAACACTGGTCAAAATATCTTTTCAACAAAACAGCATCTGAAAATGTTCATCAATGCATGTACACCCAGTTTGCTAGATGTAGAACATCATGCCTTGTAGATCTTGACAAACACATGTTAGCAAGGGGACTTTTTAGGGTGATAGGTTTCATTCACACTCATTTTCGTTTGGACAAATTAACAATGAAGGAAAATCTTCCCTTGAAGGCATAGTTCACTCAAAAATCCAAATTTCTGGCATCATTTACGCACCTTCATGTTGTTGTTTCATGTCAAATTTCGAACTACACGAGGGTGAATAAAAGATGGCAGATTATGCTTTCACAGAGAAAACACTCCACATGCTCTGTACAAAAATCACAAATAAATGAATCTGTTTTGATGGTCTATCCATGCAAGCTGAGCACATGACACATAATGAAGCCCACATGGCATTCAGAGTGCATGAAATACGGACATTCATTTTGTTCTCTGCTCATACTAGAATGTGATCTTTTCCCATAGCAACATGCAAAAGACAGATTAGTGAATATCAATAACAAGATTTCAGCATCCACAGAGATGCTTTCTGAGCTTTTTAGAGTCCTTTAATCGGATTCTCAACTGTGACAACGATCTTACAAACAGAGAAGGGAAGGGACGAAAGCAAAAGGCGGAATATAAGAATGAAGTGGAGTGAAAATAGAGATGGTCGTCATGAGAAAAGGAATTATGTTGTGAGGTAGTGAGAAGCTGGGAGCTGTGGTCACTAAAAAGCAAAATGGATGGATGTTTTGTGAGGAGGAGAGATAAAAAGCATGCTTTAAATGTACCTTTTTACAACAGAGCTGACGCCATGGTTTTATGTATCCAAAATGATTTATCATCCTTTGGCACCTTCTAAAGAAAATGTTCTGCTACATAATAACAAAGCAAATAAAAGCCATTAACAACCAGAGAAGACACATCTGCTATTGCCAGGCAAACAGTTCTTGGACAGCAGGACCGTAATTGGCTTGAGCATGTGGAAGCCATCGAGCCCTGATCAAATAAATCTAAATTAAAGGCCAAAGTCACATTGATTCAATAACAATAATAAATGTCAATTGATTTTTACTGCACATATTTAATTTAAATTGCAGAAATAATCATGCGTCCCCTCAGACTCTGTGATCAGCTTTTTGCCTCTCTATCCATCCGACTGTCCGCCCATCCATCCATCCATTCATCCATCCAAAAAAATAATAACACACCATTCTATGTGTATTTTAAAAAGGCTATACAAAGAAGTGCAAGCAGAAACTGCTAATGCAAATACAAGGCCTCTTTCAGTCTAATGTCGACATACAGTAGCACTGCAGCTAAGAATCATGTGTATTATGGAAATAGATTTCTGCATTCTACATCGCAGTCTATGAATCATATTCCACAAAACACAAAGAAACATATCTGCTTGTCCTCTTCTGGGAATATGTTTGGAAGCTGTACATGTATTGCCTTTTAAATACATGCAAATCACAGTCAAGTGGAGAATATTTTGTATAAACTTATGAAAAATAAAAACCTAAAAGCTTCAAAAAAAAAAAAAAATAGACTAAAGCGCATTGCAGTAAATGAGTCAGACTGAGTCATATGGGAAATAATATGTGCCGAAAGTGACCAGAATCTTTCAATAGTCAATTTTGCACCCAAGTGCCATATACACAACTCTTAAATAATCTAATTATGTAACCTAAAATAAATTAGAGAATGTGTATCTGTTCTGAATGGGATGGAGGCTGTAAATGGTGTGCTAATTTAAAATTCACTTGCGTGAGTAGAAGCGTGTCCCTTGTATATTCTGATAATGTGCAGACCAATATGATATAAATTCAGCTTGCACTAATGCCACTCGCTGATGACGTCAGGTGCCACATTATGTTTACCCCTCAAGTCCTTCCAGTTCTGATATATGAAATGTCCACAGACAAAGATGCACAAAAGAGTATTTCTCTGAATGTCAGAGCTGTGTGGCTCGCTTTCAATTGTTTTGTTTATCTCTTCATTACCAGCATGCACTGCAGCAGTGGGAAATATACTGTTAAAAAGGACGGCAGACCAATATGATATAAATTCAGCTTGCACTAATGCCACTCGCTGATGACGTCAGGTGCCACATTATGTTTACCCCTCAAGTCCTTCCAGTTCTGATATATGAAATGTCCACAGACAAAGATGCACAAAAGAGTATTTCTCTGAATGTCAGAGCTGTGCGGCTCGCTTTCAATTGTTTTGTTTATCTCTTCATTACCAGCATGCACTGCAGCAGTGGGAAATTTACTGTTAAAAAGGACGAGTGGGAAACCTCAGTTCAGAGAAGATGCTCTGTGTAGATCATTAAGATAACTCATTAAAACATAGTGGACCAAAAAACAATCACAGCAACGAATAAAATGTGATAAAAGCACTTGTGACAAATCAAGTCTCAAAAGCCAAGCAAATGAAAATAGTGTGCCACTAAATGGTGGTGTAAATTAGTTTCGGTGTTTTTATAGGTCATTATTATTCATCAAAGCAGGTGTTTGCCTGACAGGTGCTTGTTATTGGCAGCACAAAAGAGCTGATTTCTGATCCTCAGGCCATGAAAGCTCATCATTTAAAACTAACCACATAAGTAACAAAAAATGAATGCAAGCTCATTAGTTTGCCTTATTATGCTGACCTCTGGGCTTGTATCAAATTAGCATTTTCTCCAATTTTACTTTATTTTAATGGTGTCTTGTGTCACTGCTTACTATTTAATGCTTCTCTGTCCCAAAGGAATAGTTCAACTTTACCCCAGAATAAAGATTTTGTCATAATTTACTCACCCTAATGTCGTTCCAAACGTTGATGTTTTCTTTCTTCACATAGGCTAAAAGTAGACGAAGAGGTTAGCCTCGGTACTCTATCCATATTGATCACTATCAATCAGTGTTAAAGGGGTCATATGATGCTTTTTTAAAGATCATTGAGCCGTTTTAGGGGGGCGTGGCAGAGTCTTAACTTTGATAAAGAATATCTCTTTGGTTTTGAGACTTTAGTCTTTGCAACTTCAGGGATCTTATCTATGCACAATCAGCTTGTAACACTCCAAAGAGAAAGGAAAACTTGAAATCGCATCATATGACCCCTTTAAGACAGCTTCATGAGAAAGTTAATCGACTGCAGCTCGATGACGTATTAATTGAAAGCTACAAAAGCCGTTTTTTTTCAATGGCTCTGCTGAAAAGTAACATTCGTAATAACAAATGAACTAGCGCTGAACATTTTGTGATAAAAGCCATTTCCTCATATGGACAACAGACAGATATGTTCGAATTTTGACTTTAATTTGGGTCGACCTCAGTTGAGGGTGATCGAGATTCGCCTCGCGCAACGGTATTGGCACCACTACTTTACGTTACTTAACGGAGTTACGTTACTTAAACTATCATTCAGACGTCTTAAAAAAAACATATATTTATGACATATTTATGATGTGTAAATTCACAATTTATTAAGTCATTTTGTAGATATACCGTCCAATACAGACAGCGAACGAACGAACTGCTCTAGGGTACGTTACTTCCTCACGAGCGTAACGTTCTCTGACTAATTATTGAGTAGCCAGATAGATAGATAGATAGATAGATAGATAGATAGATTCATATTTTATTTTACCTCAGTTGAGGGGATTCGAGCCTTAATTAGACCCCTCCCATTCGAACGCTTTTCACTGACTCAGGGTGACAGAAGTTGAGCTTCAGTTTGCATGAGAAAGCGAGTGACAGTTGTGAAACACTTGTTACTGCAGCACGTTCGGTCTCCCGCTGATGTATATGTGGTTTGCTTGCCGGAGCCGGAGCGCTGCGCGTCAGATGCGCACCGGCGCGCCGTTTGGAAACACTCGGCGCACCGCACCGGAGAAAAGGTGCATTCACACACTTCTCAGAAGCAGGAGTATCGCTTTATCTTAGGTAATGTAATAATTTTATATTCCAAACTAAATATCCTGGTACTGGTAATTTTACGATACATCGGATTTTTTTTGCATTTAGGTAACAGGCTACCAAGGGTATCAAAAGCTAAGCATCTGTTTAATTTGGCAGCTTGTGTGTGCTGTTAATGAGATCTATAATGATTAGGCTAAATCTTTTTTTTAAAACCTTTACGCAGCAGTTTCCTTCATGCTCAGAAAAAAAGTACAAAACTGACACTGGGGTGGTACTCTTTAAAAATATATACACGTAAGATACTATGTTCTTTTAAAGTAGGCTAATTGCATGGGTCTTCAAGGTACTAATATGTACCATTTGGAGATAAATAAGGTACAAATATGTACCATTTAGCTTTTGTACCTTAGGGTCACGCCTCAGTCCCAGTTTACCTTTTTTTTTTTTTTGAGAGGTCATTTGGGAAGCTCTAAGGATGTAACCGAAGACATGAAGCTTTATTTCTGAATGGAGAATAATTTTCCATTATCAGTATAATATTCTGCTCTTCCAGAGTTAATTAACACTTATGGTTTAGAGAATAAATGGGTTTATTTATGGTACTGCATACTCACTTCCACAAAGAACATAATTATCCTATCTGGACCTTTTCAGAGATGAGGCATGACCTTTATTCCGATGTATGGTCTATATTTTGTCAAGGGGCTTTTTATCTACTGTCCCCATTAGCAGATTGTATGCTATGAGATGCTGCCCTTATGAATATGATGACATTATAAACTTGTGTTTAGTCTTTAGAGATGTTAATGAACTCCAGATGTATGAAATGTATGAATTTTTTTTAATACAGATATACAATACCTCTCAATTAAAAGATCTTTAAACCTGCATGAAAATGAATATTAATAAGAGAATGCCGTTTAAAACAGTTTAGCATGTTGCACTGTCAACTACTCATCATTATTTTATATATTAATTTCAGCAGCCAGAAATATTGAATTCAGTAGCTTCTATTGAGGAATCCCACATAGTGTAACTTTTATAGATAGCCTACATTTCATAATTCTTTCCATACGATGTTTGAAAGAGGGCATTTTATGAAACTGCAAAATTTCACCTTTGCAAAACTGAACTCAGCAAGACCAGAGAATATAATGCCAATTCATCAAATGACTGGCATTTAAATTGAATAAAAATGTCTTTTTGCATCTGCACAAATTACATGATTGCAACATTTGAATTTATGCAGCGTTTACCTGCTAAGATTTGACATTTATCGTTCTTATTTGTCTGACAGCGAAAGTATACATAAACTTGAATATTTCAGCACCCAAAAATACACAGTATTAGCTTCTACAGAGGAATCCCAAATTTCATAGTGCAACTTCCATAGACACATTTCATAATTCTTACCATACAATGTTTAAAACGGGGGCATTTTATGAAACTGCAAAGTTTCATGTTTGCAAAATTGAACTCCGCAAGACCCATATAATGCCAAATCATCAAATGAGTGGCATTAAGGTAAATAAAAATGTCTTTTTGTATTTGCACAAATTACGTGAGTACAATGTTTGAGTTTAATCAGTGTTTAAGGTTTGACATTCATAATTCTTGTTTGACAGTGAAAGTACACAGGCTCTGTGGAAAAATACATCACTGCAGGCAAAGACTGCTGTGTTTTAAAATGCCTGGATGCTGGGAAAAAGTGAACAAAGAGCTATTATAAGATCTTTGTTTTCTGAAGTTGCTTTCATACAGGTACATTAAAGCATTTCAACTCACAACTGAGCAGTTATGTAACAACGTATTCAAGACTGAGTGAGAAAAAAAGTAAAAGTTTAAGAAGTTACCACTGAAAAGCCCACACTGATCAACTGTTAATCTGAAAATCACACATCAACCAGCAATGACCTTTGTGTTTTCATCCAGCAGGGGGAGGCAGGAGAGTTTTGATCAAAGTATGGAGGGCTCTGGCTTGCAAGGTGTAGAAGAGCCTCCTGGAAGCCAAGTGTACGAGGTGACGGTGGTCCAAAACGCCACGGCCCCTCACAACTATCCCTTTGCAGACGTCGCCCTGCTGCAGACCTTCAAGCCGCTTATCATCCCCTGTTATGTTCTTGTGCTGCTGGTGGGCGTCTTTGGCAACTACCTTCTGATCTACGTTATCTGCCACTCGAGGAAGATGCACAACGTCACCAACTTCTTCATCGGCAATCTGGCCTTCTCGGACATGCTGATGTGCGTCACCTGCGTTCCCTTCACGCTGGCCTACGCCTTCAGCCCTCATGGGTGGACGTTTGGGCGCTTCATGTGCTACCTGGTGTTCCTGATCCAGCCCGTCACTGTATACGTGTCTGTTTTCACCCTCACTGCTATCGCGGTCGACAGGTGAGTGCAAGCACCTGACCCTCTAATGGCTCACGCCGTTACGAGACGCAGATATCAAAGCTAAGTGTGGTTGAAGTGGGTCAGATCACTTGAGATGAAAGGATGTCCAAAGGATGTGCACTGAATGATGGTTCTTTTGAAAAGGTTTTGGTCTTTTTTATGTTGAAGGTCTTTGGAGATCATTAGAGGTTTGGCTTAGGAAGTGAAGACTGCAGTTTGAAACTGCACTATCACTCTATTTCCAATCGCTTTGATTTTATGTTGACAAAATCATTTTTTTATTGCTTTCTTAACTCAAAAAATCTATTAAGAACATGTCTGTGTTATATTTCACCCCATAAATCGCATATAGAAAGAAATAATTATATTTTATTGTAGAAAAATTAAGCCTATTTTAGCTTTTTTGGATTGTGATTTTTTTTCATGACAATTAGGCACATTTTCTTATTACCACAATTCATTTCATTTTTGCTGTAATGTCAAAAATAATACTAAAAATATATTAAATGTTCTTTTTTGTGTTGTATTGAATTGATTTGTTGATTTAATAAGTAAAAAACATTGTATTGCTTTTTAGTGCAGTGAAAATACAACTATATTGATTCTATTGAGAATTAGCATGATTTTAATATAAACAATGAGAAATATTTATGCATTTGATTATTCTATTACTGAAACTAAAAAGTAAAATGAGGTAAAAGTACTTAATGCAAAAGAAATTTTATATATATATATATATATATATATATAATTACATAAAAAAATAAAATAAAAAATAAAAAAAATTAATACAAAACAAATAATAAATCATTAAAACGTTTTACTATGGTGTAAAATACTATACTCATTCTATTGAAAATTAAAATGATTTTAATTTAAAATAAATTATGAGAATTATTTATGCATTAGTCTATTAATGAGAATACGATTTTTAAAAACCCAAACAATCAAAAGTAAAATGTCTAGATAAACTACAGTAATAAGAATTTGAGGGGAAAAACCTTAATGGTACAAAAAATAAGAATAGTTCTAAAAATAGTAATAGTTCAAAACTAGGCTTAATTTACTTTATACAAAATATAATGTGTTTTCATTATTATTTGATTTGATATGGGGTAATATTTGAAAGAAAAAGAAAAATATTACTGTATTTTTTACTACAGTAAAAATAAAACTATTAATTCTGTTGAGAATTAAAATATTTTAATATGAATGAGAAATTATTCTGTTAATGAGAATTTTGAGAATTAAAAAAAATAATTATAATGTAGTAAAATATCTTGATAAATTATTATTTCATTTGATTTTGGGCTAATATTTCAACGAAAAATAATTTAATAATATAATATATAACAATGCTGAAATCTTTGTGTGTTGTAACAGGTACTATGCTACAGTGCACCCTTTGAAGAAGCGAATCTCAATGGCGGCCTGCGCTTATGTGCTGTCTGGGATCTGGCTGCTGTCGTGTGTTCTGGTTGCTCCCGCTGTGGCCCACACGTATCACGTGGAGTTCAGAGAGGAGGGTCTGACAATCTGCGAGGAGTTCTGGTTGGGCCAAGAGACCCAGCGACTGGTGTACGCCTACAGCACGCTGCTACTGACCTACATCCTGCCTTTATCTGCAGTCTGCGTCTCTTACCTCTGCATCTCTGTTAAACTCCGCAACTGCGTGGCCCCTGGACACCGAACACGTGACCAGGCCGAGGCCCAGCGGGCGCGCAAGCGGAAGATCTTCAGGCTGGTGTCTCTAGTTGTGGCGGCGTTCGGAGTCTGCTGGCTGCCCATCCACGTGTTCAACATCCTGCGCGACATCGACATCCGCCTCATCAACAAGCGTCATTTTCTGCTGATCCAGCTGCTGTGTCATCTGTGCGCTATGAGCTCGTCCTGCTGCAACCCGTTCCTGTACGCATGGCTTCACGACCGTTTCCGTGCAGAGCTGCGCAAGATGTTCACCTGCCACCGTCGCATCGGTATACCGGCCAACCACTGTGCCACGGCGAGCGTCGTACTATGATGCAACTGTTGGCTTCAGAAAGGCTGAAAACACATGAAGTGCTATTTAAAATCTATAAATGGCCCACGAAATGTACATAAAATAAACGTCTGGGTCCAAACAGATAGAACTGATTGAAACACTTGTGTAATTGAGGAACTGCAAATGCTAACTTGAATGATTCATTATGTGTAATTTATTGAAATGATTCATTGCTATTTGTTGAAATAAAACAGATGATTGTAACCTTCATGTTGGGCTTTTCTCAGAGCGCTCAAAGAATCCCACAAGGGTTACAGGAAGTGGCATTCGCAACCCATTTTGCTTCCACAATGTGATGTTTTATGAGTCAATTTTGTCCATCAGGAACTGATTGAATGGTGAAAAGTGTCTATATGAAAGGTGGAGATGTTGGTGACAGAAAACTGCTGCTGCGTTCTATTCATGACGTATTGAAACAAATTTCAAATGATTTTCGACGGTCGCTTTGTCTCGTCCAGTGCACTAGACAGACTTTAGCTGTTGCTGCGTAGACACGGTGTTACTCACCTATCGAGAAGAAACAAAGCAAGCTCGGCATCCGATCCATTCTATGAAGGCCTTCCGCTCCTTGAGTTCTCTCCAGTGCTGGAAAGCTGATCCCATATTTACAAGGGTCCTACTTTTTGCCTTAAGCCTTCTTTTGTTCCGCAGACGTTTTTTTTCTTTTGTTTTTTACCCGCCATCTCTATCTTTCTGTCGCTCGGCTCGCTAATGTCCTTCCTGTGCACTGAATGTTCTCTCCTCCACATCATGAGTAGACACGCCCCTTACTGCTGATTGGCTACAAGTTTGTTTTTCTAGTCGGCCCGAATCAGTTTTCTAAAGTGTTTTTGAAAAATCGCTTACCCCACCTTTAATTTAAAGAGGAAATGTAAGAGTCTGTGCAAGATATTCTATTTTGATGAAAGTTATTACAAAAGAATATGTTTTACTTGGAATCATGCAGAATAAATCCAGAAACTTGCATTAAAGAACTAAATAGGGTGAGTTTTGATTTCATGTTAACTCCATTAGTGACTGTTTTTTTGGCATTTACTTTTCCATTAGCAGTTTCCTGCGTATGAATGATGAATCAAGAGGGTTTTGTGATCATTCAGTACACTAGAGCTTTATGAATGTGCAGTGCAATATGTGAACACTCACGTGATAATCAAAGATGTTAAAGTCTGATTCATAATGAAGGGAAGAGCCTAGGTACAGGCATCTGAGTCAAACACACACACACACACACAGAGAAAAACAGAGAGAACAAAGTGAACTGATTCATCTGTGCTTTGAGGAGAAAGCTTCTGTAAGTTGTTTAAATTATTGCATGCTATTCATTAAAAAAATAAAGACTTACGTTTAAGCAATTGGTGTTTTGGTGATTTTTTAATTCAGTGTACACTGTTCAAAAGTTGGGGTCGGTATGATTTTTTAAAATGATTTTGAAAAAGTCTCTTATGCTCAAGTCTTTTGTTTGATCAAAAGTACAGTAAAAATATGAAAATTTAATACAATTTAAAATAGGTGTTTTATATTTTCATATTTTTTTAAATGTCATTATTCCTGATGCAAAGCTGAACTTTCAGCATCATTACGCTAGTCTTCAGTGTCACATGATCCTTCAGAAATAATTCTAATATGCTGATTTGATGTTCAAGAAACATTTATTATCAATGTTGTTCTGCTTAATATTTTTGAGTAAACGGTGATACAGTTGTTTCAGGATTCTGATGAATAAAAAGTTAAAAGAACAGCATTCACTTGAAATAGAAATCTTGGTAACGCTTTACAATAAGGTTCAATACATTTATTACAGTATTTATTCATCTTTGTTAATGTTAGTTAATAAAAATACAGTCGTTCATTGTTAGTTCATGTTAATTCACTGTGCATTAAATAATGTTAACGAGCACAACTTTTGATTTTAATACTGCATTAGTAAATGTTGAAATTAACATTAACTAAGATTAATAAATTCTGTAGAAGTATTGTTCATTCTTGGTTCATGTTAACTAAACTAATTTTAACTATTGTAAAGTGTTCCGAAATGTTTTATAAATGTCTTTGCGGTCCGTTTTGATTCTGCATCCTTGCGGAATAAAAGTATTAACTTATTTCTTTCAAATAAATAAAGAAATAGGCCTACGCTTACTGACTTCAAACTTTTAAACAGTGGATTTAAAGTCAGTTATCAAGTCGGCACAGATGTCCTTGAACAACCACAGCTGTAGATCATCACATTAAAGCAGCACTATGTAACTTATTCCGAATCACTACGGTACACGTATAATAAGTACTTATATTTGGACTATTGTAGCCTGGTCGGGTCGTCACCGCTGCGGAGTAACACATACCTGCGTGAATCGCTATAGACATAAACTTAGAGAAGTAGCTCCGGTTGGAATGTTCTTCCGCGGGATGTGTGCAGTTCTGTTTATTAACCGCTAGAGCGCCAAAAGTTACATAGTGCTGCTTTAACTGCGAAAAGCATGTTCATTCATGCCCTTTCTTTGGAATAAATTCCGGTTAGATTGATATTCTGTCATCTATGCAATGACATTCAAACATTTTCAAGTGGTCAGTACCTTGTGTAAATGCATCAGACATCAGAATGCAAGTCCTCGACTGAGCTCAACAGCTCTCGTGAAGGACTATACTGCGAAAAGCATGTTCATTCATGCCCTTTCTTTGGAATAAATGCCGGTTAGATTGATATTCTGTCATCTATGCAATGACATTCAAACATTTTCAAGTGGTCAGTACCTTGTGTAAATGCATCAGACATCAGAATGCAAATCCTCGACTGAGCTCAACAGCTCTCGTGAAGGACTATACGAATAAGACAACATAATGAGATTAGGCACTTTAAATCATCGTGACCGCCATCGTCCAGATCACACACCTGCGGGACATATTACAGTCTGTATTACTGCCTCAAGCAAACGGCACGAGCACTGGAATGATACATCCAGAAGGACAATGTATTAATGAAAATCAGTTTGTTTTGGACACAGGGACTTCAGAAGCTGCAATTTACGTGAAAAGCACAGGCATCAATCAAATCATATGAATTGACATGCTCTGACAAGATTATAAATTACTTGGAAGCACGGCTATTCATAACAGCCCTGCATCTTGAAATTAAAAACCGCCTAATATTACCTAACTAGATGTTGCGGAGTAAATGTATACATGTGTATATGTATATATATATATATATAAACTTTCCATGACGTGTTTTTTTCCCCACGAAGAATGAAGATTTTTCTAATTATATAGAAAAATTATATATATATGTATCAGCTTCAATACACTTATCAAAAATACATTTTGGTAAGTGTATCAAAATTGTATGTATGGCGGTCACGATGAGTGTTATCATAATTTTCTACTCATTTGCAGAATGGGAAAAAACAACAACTATCATTTCCATTCTGCAAAGGAGTAGAAAAATATGATCAAATACTCCATTTAATGTCAAAGAACTTACCACAAGTTTTTTTTTTAATATATAAATCTATATCTAGATGTAGTAAAACACCCACAGATGTAGGAGAAAACATCTGCATTTTCTTCTGTCTCTAGCCATAATTCTAACCTTGAAATCAGGATTAGGCATAAAATAATGTCATACATGTGAAAATCAGCTAAGAATTGAACAGATTGTAGGAATCATGTGTTTGTGGCAGTTTTTTCTGGTGATTAAGGGGTAATACAAGACTTCACCTTACAAATGGTTGTCGAAAGCAAAAAAACTACATTTTTTGTGAGGAAGTGACACAACAGGTAATGTGTAATCAGCACCCCAACATTAAACAAGTATTGGATATCATTAAGCAAATATTACGCAGGGTGGTGTAATAACTGATTCAAATAAACAAAACAGAACAAAAATAGTCAAATAAATGTGTAATCAGCACCCCAACATTAAACAAGTATTGGATATCATTAAACAAGTATTGGATATCATTAAGCAAATATTACGCAGGGTGGTGTAATAACTGATTCAAATAAACAAAACAGAACAAAAATAGTCAGAAATAATTTTTAAAAAGTACCAGTTCAAGCAAAAAAAACTTTTTATTAACAATGAACAGAACTAATCCATGAAATAAAATCAATGTAACGAAAAACTGAATGTATCAGGAAATCAGCAGTAATTAATTATATGTAAACAACAGCACAAAATTAAGCCTTGTTTTTTAGCTCCTTCCGAACCTTTAGATACATTAAAATATGATCAAATACTCCATTTAATGTCAAAGAACTTACCACAAGTTTTTTTTTTAATATATAAATCTATATCTAGATGTAGTAAAACACCCACAGATGTAGGAGAAAACATCTGCATTTTCTTCTGTCTCTAGCCATAATTCTAACCTTGAAATCAGGATTAGGCATAAAATAATGTCATACATGTGAAAATCAGCTAAGAATTGAACAGATTGTAGGAATCATGTGTTTGTGGCAGTTTTTTCTGGTGATTAAGGGGTAATACAAGACTTCACCTTACAAATGGTTGTCGAAAGCAAAAAAACTACATTTTTTGTGAGGAAGTGACACAACAGGTAATGTGTAATCAGCACCCCAACATTAAACAAGTATTGGATATCATTAAGCAAATATTACGCAGGGTGGTGTAATAACTGATTCAAATAAACAAAACAGAACAAAAATAGTCAAATAATTTTTAAAAAATACCAGTTCAAGCAAAAAAAACTTTATTAACAATGAACAGAACTAATCCATGAAATAAAATCAATGTAACGAAAAACTGACTGTATCAGGAAATCAGCAGTAATTAATTATATGTAAACAACAGCACAAAATTAAGCCTTGTTTTTTAGCTCCTTCCGAACCTTTAGATACATTTCAATTTCATCCTGAGAGCGAATGTATGATTCAATTTCGCTGTCCGATATTTCTTCATCTCCGGTCACTTCCAGCTGCGGAGCGTCAACCCTCCGCCTCTTGCGACTCTTCACACAGGGGGGTAAAAACAAGTGCTTTTTACTCCAGTGGTTTGGTGGCAGTTGACAATCCGTGGCTTCTTTATCAGGAGGATTCTCACATCCGGCCTGATCAGGATCCATGAGCTCAGGTGTCTTTGAAGAATGTGAATTGGAGCGGTTTGAATCTGATAGCTCATTGTCACACTCTGTCGTTTGTGCAGTTTGGGACTCATTTTGCAGCTGTTGTTCGTAGTTTCTAACAGCCCTCATGAGCAAAGCTCTGCGGTTCTTCAGGATGTCATCCACCAGCGGCACCACAGTGTTGGGCTCCACCGCGCCGCCCCTCAGCCATGGCAGCTCTCGGCCCAGTTTACACAGCACGTCCCGCAGCTCTTTCAGCCGCTTGACGACCGAATCTCTGCTCCTGTGCCATGACTGTTCAGGCGCTTTTCCGATCTTGCAGAACTTAATGAAGGTGTATTTCATGCGGACCTGAAAAAGATTACGCATTCTATAATACAGGGTACATTTAATGTCCATTGATAAAAATTTTTTTAAAAAGCACAAGACCAGCATGTGATACTGGTTTTCTTCTGCTGCGGACATTGTGAACACATTATGGTAAATGTTCTATATTTTATCTCCAATGACCTATTGTCAAGGAGTATATACACTCCCCATCAACTATATTGGGTATTGTTGTGGTTGGCAATATTTGTATGATTTTAATTCAAATAGATATTAAAATTCAAGGTTGAAGAAAATAAAATCTGGTCAAGAAAATAACATTTGGTTGGCCAGACAAAACCTGCCATTGAAATGGTGAAATTGTCAACTATGTTACCTGTCAATCCATACGTGACATATTTGGCAAACTCACCAGCAGGGTAAACATTTTAAAATGTAATTTTTTCCTGTGATGCAAAGCTGAATTTTCAGCATCATTACTCCTGTCTTCAGTGTCACATGATCCTTCAGAAATCATTCTAATGATTTCTAATGATTATTGGCCGCTCAAGAAACATTTATTACTATTATCAATGTTGATAGCAGTTGTGCGGTCTATTCCTTGATTAGAAAGCTCAAAAGAACAGGATTTATTTTTTTTTAAATTTGTAACTTTTGCAAACTGCAAAATTGCAGATTTCATCTTTGACCAGAAATGTCTCACTTTCAGTGTTAATCACTGAAGTGACACATTTATTAGAATATTAGGCTACATCACTCACCGTAGGATTTAGCGACTGCCAGGCCAAATACACTGCTGCAAAGAGAAGGGGCAAAGGCTGGCGGCCCGTCACTATCCAGACATCAGCGGCTAGTTCAATCAAAGCAGACGTCCTGTCCACCAGCCGTTGGGGGGGTTCAGCAAACACCTCTTCCACCTGTTGAGGACCCAGCTTGAAACTACAAAAACACCGCAAGTGAACAATCTGATTTTTACATCAACTAAAATATTGTGCAAGTCATGAAAGCGTTAGACATACTCATAGCAGAAGCTTTCCAGCATGTCCATGATGCCGATAGTGCTGATCTCAATGTTCAGAGCCTTTGTAAACTCCCGATAAACAGTGCCCAGTGCCGCATTGTCCACCCCCAACAGGTAACCAATGGTTCCCATGGCAACAGGCCAGTTGCATTGGCGACAGACGGAGAGTACGCAACAGCCTCCCAAGATCTCTTTCTTGGTTAAGGTCACAAAGATGAAGTTCGGGTGGTTGTATGCACGCTCAAAGAGACTCACTACTGCCGACTCCATATCGCTGGATAATCGGAGGATACGGCACAGCGCACGGACCCGAGAAAAGCCTGGAAAGAGAGAAATTTTAAACAGACAAATACACTTTTGGTAATTTTCATAATTTAAATAACGCTAAAATAAAATATTAAATGAATCAAATTTTAATTTCTGAATTTAAACTTTTCAAATTGTATTTATTTTTTGTGTTTAAAGGAAGTTAACCCAAAAAATAAAATTTGCTGAAAATGTATTCAACCTCAGGCCATTCAAGATTTAGATGAGTTTGAGAAATTTGGCATTACATCACTTCCTCACCAATGGATCCTCTGCAGTGAATGGGTGCCGTCAGAATTCATCATTAACATGTTTTTAACTTCAAACTGTTTCTTCAGACTAAAATACAGTCCTCAATCTACAATATTGCTTTCTCTATTGAAAAAGTTATAGCAGCTGAATTAGGAGAGAAATATGCACAGACCAAACACCGTTTGCAAGTGAAAAACGGTTCAAAACATGTCTAAACAAATATGTTGCGGTGGATATGATGTGAGAGGACAACAGAAGATGGACTTTTTCACTGGAGGAAGCATCATTATGGATTATGGACTCATATTTTGACCAGAAGTGATGATGGTTTAAAATTAAAACATTAATAATCAGTTTGTTTCTTACAAAAAAGCAGTTTTTCATTTCACAAGACATAAATTGATGGACTGGAGTCATGTGGATCACTTGTGGATTATTCTGATGTTTTTATCAGCTGTTTGGACTCTTTAGATTCTGACGGCACCCATTCACTGAAGAGGATCCCTTGATGAGCAAGTGATGTAATGCTACATTTCTCCAAATCTGTTCAGATGAAGAAACAAATTCATCTGCATCTTGGATGGCCTGAGGGTGGATGCATTTACAGCAAATCTTATTTTTTGGGTGAACTATTCCATTAACCATAAATAGAACTAACATTATTTCAGCTAACCAATAATAGGCAGCTAAATTGTAATAAAATTACAAACACTAAAACTAAAAAAAAGTAATAAAAAAATAAATATAATTACAGAAGTACATAAAAACTTAAAACTTACATTAAAATGAAAATAAGCCTTAAAATATAAAAACAAAGGCTAATTCAAATATTAATAAATACTATAATAGTACATAAATAATACAAAAATAACACTGTGACATACACTAGGATACCAGAAAGAGACGTTTTCATAACAAAAATCCACTCGCTGGACCTGACAGCAAGCTCCAAACATTTTAATAACTATTAACTAGTTTGTCAAATATTATGAGCTGTTGATCTTACCAGCAATTAGATTTCTACACGGTTTCTTTAACACCTCTGTGGAAGCATGATAGGGCACAGCTGGACAAAACAAAAGAAGTGGATGTCAAACCAGCAGTTTTCAAGCAGACTGAACTAAGATCAGATGAAAGCGAAGTGTCCCGCGCTTGGTTACCTCTGCCCTGGGTCTCATCGCTCACTGTGGTGGTCAGATGTCCCTCAGAGACCACTGACCCACAGTCCACACACACCCACTGCCTCTGAGAGTACAGATCATCCTCCACCACATTAGATGAGCCACACTCGGGACAGCTGCTCGGCATACCTGCATGAGAAATATATCAACTATAGGCCACCATCAGACTCTCAATATGGAATTAATGAAAGAGGATCACACTGTTCAGCAAGTGTCAACACAAATAGGCAATGCATAATATTAAAATATTTGGGGATCTTACTGGTGGCAGTTGCTCCTCAAATGGTCGGTGGAATATTACTATGATAGACAATCAAAACGCGTTGTTTCTGTTCCGCACAAACGGCTGAAAGCGGCTGAAATCTCTTCTTGCGACATGTGTACGTTTGGTTTTAACGCCGCCCGCCGCGCTTCCTGATGACGTTATTGGTCCGGGCGGAAACGTGACTGTTAGTAAAAGTTCCATAATAATAAGTTCCTACGGGAAAATAAAATAGAAATAATAATAACAACAGAAATGTCAAATATGTATCGTCACTAATTATTAATTGTCAAATCAAGTGACTACAACCAAATTAATGATGCAAACGTATTCAAATATGAGACACATTCAAATTTTGTTGTTATAAAACAAGTTCAATTCAGCTGTAAATAGCTCTACAGAAGCCAGCCGTGTCGTTATTCAGCACGAGTCTGTTCAATGTTGATTCAAATTCAGTTCGATGTTGCAAAATTCGTCAGTTATGAACGAATTGGATTCAGCTGTAGGCTCTCGAAGGCGGCAGATAGCGTAATACAGGTGTCTTATATGACAAAGCTGTAGCGAATGACAATATTCTTTTCTAGAAATTTCTGACTTAATGTTTATAAATATCTAAATATTTTTGTAGTTGGAAATATTTTATTGTTAAAGACAAGTCTGCAAAAAGTGACAGTTTAATAAAATAACTGAGATAACCAACACAATAAAACTGTATAGATTAGTGGAAACTAATTACCATGGTATTTTCCACCCAAAAATATCATAAGACTAACTAGTTATTTTGTAAAACCAAAAACAATTAATATGGGGTCTCCTTCAAACCGTGAAGCTTCCACACATTTTACCCTTTCATTATGTATGACAGTGGAGGCTATAACCACCAAGTTATAAGAAATGATTGACACCATGGTCAATTTCAATGTGTTCATTTTTTTTTCAAGCCTTCCTCAATCCCACAGGGACAGCAGCATGTAAACAGGAGTGCTGTGAAGACAGCCTGCATATACAGCATCTAACATTCCCTCAATGCTTTTTAAAATAATCATTAAAAGCTTAACTTGTATTCTTAAAAATGCACACAGACACAATGTCGTGACGTTGCCCTTTGCGGAGCCATGCCTGTGACTTTATTTCAAAAGCAGAGAACAATAAAGCTTTCAGCTTACATGACAAAAGGCATAACATACAAATTATCACATATCCATTATATATAGATGAACTGATTCTTTTAAAGTGCTTCATTGAAAAGAAAATGATGTATCAATACAAAGATCGGTCTACAAAATATCATACAGCTTTGTAATTTATATAAAAGATTTTTCAAGAATATATGTAGTGCTATTTTGTTTACTTAACGCATGGGTTGCATCCATCAAACGCTTTGGCCAAAACATTGAATAGATGATATTAGATGATATTGAATAGATTATATCTGATATATATATATATATATATTATATTATATTATATAACACTAATCAAAGAATATTAGCAATTCAAATGGGAAAAAACGGATAGTAAAAATCTTTGGAGAAAATACTTAACATATGATTTATTTCAACATGTACAAGAATGCATCAGTCACAATCTGAAGTAAGCCAAATAACAAAAATTCATGTCGTCACCATTTAGTGCGAGACATTAGGTATACACCCTGATCTTTAGCGCACTAGTGTGTGTGCAGTTATAGCTACTGGCTTTAGTGAAAGCCTCTGTGATTTACCCACAACCTTGTACTGTTGTTCACCCCATATTTGTGATTGCAGTGCACATTAAATACAAAACCGTCTGCTACAAAAGTACTCAAACTGACTTCTTCATCGAGCTCAAGGACATTAAGATGTTGGGGCTGTCCTCCATGACACGCACCAGAAGATCGTCTATATACAGCTCCAGTTCCCCAATCTTAGCGTCCTTCTGAGAAAGCTGCTGCTTTTGCTTTTCCAACAAGTTAATGAGTTCTTCATGGGTTAGCTGGGAGTACGGCCCCGTCCCTTTAGCCTCTGGGGCCTGAAAGATACAGTTGAACACAAATAGCTTGCTTAAAGTCAGCTGAGAGGAGCAACATCTTAAAGAGCCATATTTTGATTCAAAGCATGGCTACACAATGGTAGAAGAGAAAAAAAAAAGCTCACGCTACCTTCATCTTGACTTGCATGTCATCTGTAATTTTAGCAGATCTGGAACCGTCTTGGGTCTCTCTGAGGTCTGGTTGCTTGTCAGTGGTGCTCAGGGGTTTCACTGCATGGGGCCTGAAAAGAGAAAGAGAGCTGTAAGTCTTACAGGCAGATCTGAGATTGCAGGGGTGGAATACAAAGCAGTCAATCGCAGAACTCTGCCAGAAGACATCATTTTGATATAATCTTTTGTAAAAAATAAAAAATAAAAAAATAAAATGAGAAAGGGTGACGAATACATTCTGCCCTGAATTTTTGGACTTCAAAGAGCATTGGAGGGAACTGTTAAATGTGAAAATAAAGGCATCAATTTTCACAAGATGAAAGTGTTCATATCTGTGGTTTTCAATTATCAGAGAACCGTTTTAGAATTAATGCAAAAATACAAAGTTCACACTGGGAAATTAAACACCCCATCCATATGATCTGAAACTCTGAAAAGACAAAGTTTAAACCATTGCAAACCATGTTTTTCAGAAAGACCAGTTATGTGGAATGTCACGTGAAAGTCCCAATAATGAGTAATCTAGGGTCCAGAGTGTAATACAACGTAAACAGATATGCACGACACGTCTTGCAGTCAAGCAATAAGTTACATGAACTGGTGGTCACAAGTTGTGGCATAACCACTGTAACTTATACATCCCTACCTTTTGGGAAATAATCATTGTATTTGGCCAAAACAAATGACAATTTTAAAACCAAGCAAAATGTTCTGTGGGTAATCAATCGTATAAGCATTAAGTAACAATTAAGGCAGGCCAGCAGTGTCCAATCCTTTCTGCAGAGTTTACCTCCAACCCTAATTAAAACACCTAACCAGATAGTTAAGGTGTCCAATATTGATAGAAACTTCCAGACCAGTGGTTCCCAAAAGCATATAGACTGCACTGACCATTGGTGCCAGTGGTTTCAACAATTTACTTTATCCTACAATGCTTTTGAGAAATGGTGTGTAGGGGCAAGTTGAAGCCAAACTCTGCAGGACAGTGGCTCTCCAGGAGCAGGATTGAACACCACTGAGGTTGTAGAACTAGATGAACATCATGTCATGTACCGTAATTAATATTCATGAGCAAAGTTGGTGAGTTTAATCAAGTTTTCCGATAATTTTTACACCACTGTTCACTGAAAATGAGTGATTGAAATCAACTACTAGTAGTTGACAAAATCAACTACTCTGGAACACTTCAGAGTTTTTCTAACAGGAATCTACAGGCAACATCTGCTACTTCACTACTGCTACTAAGTGTGCTCAACCGCGGATGAACGAGTTCGACATATGCGCCGTACTACATAGTGGACTCTTCTGTCTCAACATTTCACCTTCCGTGTCCGTAGTATACTTTGGGCTTCAGCATACTACAGAAACACAGAGACATTTCCATGCCTTTATTATTTAAGCTGTGAACACAGGTCATGGATTTGCCTTTCGGCAGAATTGGTAAAAAGGGAGACGTTTGGACAATGGATTCTACAACGAAGACTGCTTAAAACTTTACAACTTTTAGAAATTGCAAGCAGGTGGTCACGTTGGTTATGCTGACGGAAGTTAGCCTATTGTCAGGTGCTGCGTAATATCATTGCGCCTGCAGGAAAAATACCTAAACTCTTTGGTCATTTTTGAGCGAGATGCTAATGGTCTAATAAGATTCAATGATCTATGCTAAGCTACAGCTAAAAGTGCTACCGCCAGACCCGGAGATCGGCTGAATGGATTCGAAAACGGTAAAACTCAACTGTTTAACTCTAGGGGAGTTGGAAAAGGAGCCTATTTTCAAAAATAGTGGAGTGTTCCTTTAAGAACTACCAGAGGATGGCTAACTGGAACCTACCAACAACTTCTGCTACTAGTTTTAAGGGTCTCTAGAAGTTCTATGCATGGCCTCACCTGCAGGGTTTGAAGGCAGGATCACCTGTTCTCTCACTTTCACTCCCATTTTTCTGCCCAGCGACGGGCTGAACATCAATAGGTGACACTCTGACAGGCGGGAAAGACCGGTGCCCTGACCCATGACCTGCTTCCATTCTCAGAGGAGTGAGAACTTGACTGGAGGTTGAAGAGGAGTTCACCAGGGATTCGGTAAAACAAGAAGTTGACTTGCTACTATTAATAGTTAATGACTTGTCTTGATCTTGTATGGTGGGTTGACTGGTTGAGTTCAGTGCAGCTTCTGGTTGCTGGCCGGATGCTGATTTGGCAGGAGGCAATGGGGCCCGACTCTTCTTTTTGAAAACACCACTCTCAAGCAAGACATTTTCAGTATTCTTGGGATCATTCGCATTGCAGAGAACCTTTCCAAGGACTGGATCAGACCTTGAAGGTACGTCTTCTCCAAAAGAGTCTAGTTTAGACTTTGCTGGTAATTCTCTTGAGGAAAGGTCATCAGAGTGCAAAGGCTCGGGTTTGGTAGAAGGCTGTACAGATGCAAGAAAATCATCAAGCTTGTCAGTCGACTCATCTATTTGATCAATGCAAGAGTTTGAGGCAGCACTGGTTTCATGTTCAGTCAAATGGATATTACTAATTGCTAGGTTGTTGGGTTCAGTTTCAGATGCAGATGTCTTGCAACATTTTGACTGTAATAAAGGCTTTGGAGCTGGACCCTTGCTGTGTTTAGTTGTTTTGACCTCGGTAGATATAAAAGGGTTGGTTTCTTGTCTGTTACTGGGATGACCCCGGCTAAGATTTGATAAACTGGTGTTCCCAAAATTGACTGCATCAGAGGTCCTTGACTCATCTTGCAAAACTGGGCACACTTTATTAGTCTGGTCTTTTTCCTGAAATCTAGTAGTTCTCAGTTCTCCGGTAAGATGAGGTGTGGTAGACTGGTCTGCATGTTCGTTTTGCACTTCTAGCTTGTTCTTTGGTGGTAAAGGTGCAGGACGTTTGTCCCGCCGTAAACTGCAGGAATCAGTGTCTCCATCGTCCTCAGATCCTCTAGATGGAAAAGCTTGTGTGGCTTCAAGAATTGCTGGTGCTCTTGGAGGGACGTCTGTTTTTCCCATCTTGTTCTGGGGAGGCATTGGTGCACCTCGTTTCTTATTTGACCTTTCTGCAGTGTCTCTGAGATGGACAACTTTCTCAGTGTTTCCACTATCAACATCAGAGTCATCTAAGAACGGATTGGTGTTCGGCATAGATGCTTGCGAAAAGACGATTCCAGAAACAGAAGAACTGAAGAAGCAGGATAATGAAAGGGAACATTAAACTCAATCAAACACATCTGTTAAATATCGAAATACAGTGGCAAGCAAGTTAAAGCCATTTTGCTTTGGTCAACAACCATGAAAACCACTGAAAGTCATTAAAACTGACCCCGTTTACTTTCATAAAACATGCTCCTGTGTTATTGAGCAAATGTTATCAATATCCATAAACTTTTTAAAGGGATAGTTAACATTAAAATTTCAATTCTGTCATCATTTACTCATCCTCATGTCATTCCAACCTGTCTGGAATAAGTTGATGAACATTTATTACATTTTAGCAATAAAGATTTCTGAGAGAAACTCGCAAAAAACGTCCTTACTTTAACTGCTGCCTTAAAGGGATAACTGGTTTAGATTTAAAGAGCCACCCACAAATCATGCTATTTGCTCTCCAGTCTCCTACACATTCCAGAACGGTTTCATGAAGCCCTCAAGTGCATGAGTCACAGAAAAGGAACTGCCTGATCAGCTGTATTCCAGGGCAACAGATTTCTCCAGTTTCCCCTGGGTTAGAGCTCAATCAAGTACCACACAAGCGCACACAATGAGGGTTAGAGACCTTATAAATAACTGTCAGCATTAATGTATCTCAGCAGAAATAAACAGATAAGACCATGGTAAGAAAGACTCTTTATTCATATTTGGGTATTTCATTTGGTTAAGGGTTACTCAGTTTAGTCGGTATGATAATCATCTTCAGAAAATTTGATGAGAAAAACAAAAAGTTAATGTGAATTATCCTTACTTTGAGTCCTTGAAAAAGTTTCAAAAGAACTGCGTTTCATGCCAGATGTTTTTTTGGACTTGTACAGACACGCACTCATACCAACACATGCACAGACTACTGCATATTTCATTATAGTGCCAAATGCACTTACATGATGGCGTTAATCATGACAGCGTGGTGTTATGGGTGCTACAACACTGAAATTGAGTTAGTCTAAGCATACTACAGAAACACTGAGAGACACTTCCATGCCTTTAATATTCAAGCTGTGATCATGGGTCATGGATTTGCCTTCCAGCAGAATTAGTAAAAAAAAAAAACAGCTCTGAGAAATGATGAAAGTATGAATTATGAAGAACGTTGAGAGTTCTTAGAGTTGCAAAGAGGTTTAGAGTCAGCCAAATGTCCGTCAAGCCACAAACTTCATGAAAAAGGAGTGTTTTCTTTTGGTTCTGATTGGTACATTGAAGCTAAATGCATTCAACTGACTGGTCAAGGTTGCTTGTTTATATATAACTTTTTATGAAAAGTGGCCCCACCCACAGTGACATCCCAATGGTCCAAAATCCACGTAGCTGTATATTAAATATCAAAGATGTTCTGAGTGGCTGATTTTAACACCTAACACAGCATTTTGCTTTCATTGAGAACAGATAAATTATTAAGTTGCCATGTTGTGTTTTTGGGCCTAATTCATGTAACACATGCAGATTTTCATTCTTACCGTGCGTTCACACCGCCGTCGAGAGCGTCAAAGTGGCCGGAAGTCATTCATTTTCAATGTGAGCCAGCGTCGAGCAGCGGCGCGGCGCGTCTTGGACGTTGCATCGAGGAGAGTTGAAATCAGGTCAACTTTATGGTAATGAGCTATAACGCGGTTCGGCGGCAACCAATCGGAACGTAGAAGTTCACCGCTTGAGAGGATTCCAGAGAACGCAGTCCTGTAAACTTTGGTTCCGACCACATTAGTTCCCAAGCAAAATGGAGGAGAGGTTGATTATTGCTGTGGCGGGTTTCCCAATAATCTACGACGTGTCCCTGTTTGCGTACAGGGACATAAAAAAAATAAAAAATTACACGTGGACCAAAGTGTCTGAGATTGTTGGTGTTAGATAAGCATTCGATCTATGTCAGAGCGTCCACGAATCTTTCTACAGCGCTGTTGGCAGGGCGGCCAGAGCGATTTTTGACGCTCTCGACGGCAGCGGTGTGAACGCACAGTTAGGCAATAGCTGGTTTCACTAACAATTTACATTAAAAAAAAAATTTATGTTTCATGAATAAGGCCAACTAGATGTAATTTAAAAACACAAACTTCTGAGCTTTCAGGTAAGACACTGACCTTGGCTTGACTGCAGAGACTTTGGTGGACCGACTGAGGGCTTCAGGTTGAGAAACGGTGGGATTGGTGGAGCTCTCATCGAATGAGAGAAGGTCTTCAAAGGGACTGGCAGATGGGATGTAGTTCCTAGTGTCAGAGTTAATCTCGTCAGGTCCTTTTTTACTCGTATTCAGTCGAGCACTCCTGGGTTTCACCTCAGGCTGCTGTTCTTTCTCTTTCTTCTGTCTCTCCATTTCTACTTTCTCTTGCCTGATTCTGTCCTGGTCTGCTTTCTCTTTCAGCTTCCTCTTCTCCTCCTCTTCCTCAGCCTTTTCTCGCACCTGCTCCTCTCTCATCCTTTCTTCCATTTTCTTTTTCTCAAGCTCCAACTTCTCTTTTTCCAAATGTAACCTTTCTTGCCCTTTTCTTTCTTTCTGCTCAGACAGTCTTCTCTCTTCTTCCTCTATCCTTTTCCTCTTTTCCTCTGCTTCCTTTTCTTTTTCCTTTTGTAGTCTTTCCTCTTCTTTAGCGCGTCTTCTTTCCATCTCAATCTTTTTTGTCTCTTCTTCTTTCCGCAACATTTCATTCTCAAGTCTCGTTCTCTCCTCTTCCTCCATTCTCTTCCTTTTCTCCTTTTTGATCCTCTCCTCCTCAGCTTTCCTTCTTTCCTCTTCCTGTCTAACTCTTTCCTGTTCCTTCTTTAATCTGATCATTTCCTCCTGCTCAATCCTTTTTCTTTCTCTCTCCTCTTCCTCAATTCTTCTCCTTTCCTCTTCCCGTTTCTCTAGCTTACTCTTCTCTTCTTCTCTCTCCATCTGCTTCCTCTCCTCTTCCCTTTCTATCCTCTTTCTTTCTTCCTCTCTCTCAATCCTTTTCCTCTCCTCTTCCCTCTCCAATCTCTTTTTGTCCTCAATCTGTTTCCTCTCCTCTTCCTTCCTCTCTTCCTCTTCAGCCCGTCTCTGTTCCTCCTCTAGTCTTTTCCTGACTTCCTCTTCCTGTTTCTTCTGTTCCTCTTGTCTTCTGCGCATCTCTTCCACTGCATTCTCTTGAGTTTGTAGGTCAGAGGTTTTAAGAGAGTCCATTGAGGTGCTGGAAGTTTTCCTGTCATGACCTCTGCGCAAGTCCTCCATGGATCCGTGGCCTGAGCTGTTCAGGCTGAAGGTGGAACCAGCCCTGGATCCTCTGCTCTCTGGTTCTTCTGTGTAGACGTGACTGCCGTTGATGCACACGTTGCTCTGCACCATGCCCAGTCCAAGAGAGCCGGTGCCCTGGGAAACCTTGCTGTCAGAGCTTTCGGTCCGCTTGTGCTTCAGAAATTTAAATTTCTTTTTGCCTTTGAAGATAAAAAAAAAAGAGAGGAAATTACAATAATACTACACTATTGAAATTTTGCACCAATTTATCAGTTTTGGCAGACCCCACCTTCTGCTAATTATGTTTTTAATTATGTAGGGATGCACAATATATCGGTACTATAGTGATTATCTGTATACATTATACTGGAGATTTGTGTTGTTTATTACCAATTTATTAGTCAGTATGGGATATTTAATTGTGCATGTTCATTTTCCCTATTTTTACATATAGACTACCTTCATCATCATCCAAATGCTAACTTACAATCAGTGTTATTTTAGTATCACTGAGATACTATGATGTTTTGAATTAGTTTTTATTTTATTTTAAAGTTCTAGTAATTTTGTAATTGAGTAATTGAGTTTTTGTCATTAGTTTTTTATTTTTTCTTCTTCTTTTTAAATGTCTACGTAGTTTTATTTATTTTTATTTCAGTTCAGTTATTTCAACCATCAAGTTAAACTATCCAAAAATTAGAAATATTGCCTTGGCAACTGACCTTTTATATTTTCTATATATAAAAATAATTTTTATTTTATTTCAGATAAAGTTTGTTTTATTTTAAAAACAATTTTTTAAATTGGTTTAAGTTTACTATAATTACCCCGTTTAAAATGAATCTTTGAAAACTAACATTGTTATATATAATATTAAAATTAAGCTCAAAATAAATATCCATTTCTCATACTATACTTTATAGCGTTGTGATGCTAAAATTCACTTGTAGCATTTAAATATTAATTTTAAGTATTAGTGTTTTATTTTTAATTTATATATACAAAATAGTAAAAAAAAATTCAATACCGGCCATTTATCAGTTATCAGCCATAACATGAAAATAAATTCTCAGCTTATTGGGATCGGCCAGAATTTTAATACTGGTGCATCTCAAATGTCTTGGGCAAAATGTTAATGTTTTAATTTTTAAATAAATAAATATGTAAATAAATAAACATGATTCTAACGTCAGCCAAATCAGACTAAACCAGTATAATTAATATCAGATGATTTCAATATTTACATTGCATTTAGAAGATGCAAGGGATTTGCATATATTTATTAGTTCATGATTTCTCTGGTGATCAAACCCAGGACTTTGGCGTCGCTAGCACCATAGTGTATTGACTGATCTACTAGAACAATATGGTAGCCGACATATCATCCATCCCTAATACTGAAAATATTACAGCAATAAATAGTGTTGGGATACCTTCAGGAGACTCTACATTTAGGCCAGACGATCTGCTCAGACTGATGGCCGAGTCTTTTTCAGGCAGGGTGGTGAGCGTGGACATGGACTGGGAAATGTTACGGTGCAAACCCGGCTTGGGTTTGAAAAGGGATTTGAGTTTATTCTTCTTTTTGGCTCCAGGTGTAGAGTCAGGTTCTTCTTCTCCCTCGCTGTCAGTCAGTACTTGGCCGACTGAAGGCACAATGGCGGAAGCAGAATCCGACATCCCATCTTTCTTTTTCCCTTTCAGCTTATCTTTAAGCTTCCCGAGCCGTGAGCGTGACTTGTCCTGCCCGGAGAGGTCGTACATGCTGGCTGTCATGTTGTTCTTCATAAACTGAATGTCCAGGAGCACCTCACCCCTGTCTTTGTCAGCCTTTCCCGTCTTGCCCATCAATTTAAACCATCTGTATGAAAACAAATAGCACAGGATGTTTAGTTTCAAGCATTTTGCAATTCCCAAAGTACCTCCCTCATCAAAGAAAAGAAAGCTAGAGGCAAAACCGAGATAAAAGATATGAGATTATGTTGCGTCATGTAGTTAAACTTTGCAAAATTGGTCAGAACTGCAAAAATGACAAGGTTGTTGTGCGCTCAAAGCTATGGGATCCCAAAGTCCAAGTAAATAGTTTCACGGGATTGTTGACATTCCTCAATGGCTATAAACCAGAACAGCACATTATGGTTCAATGACCGAGACACTGTCTTGTCATAACTCAGGGACACTAGTGGAGAACAACGACTTCATGTTCTAAAACAAACATCTACTGTGTGGGACAAAAGTCTCGAATTAATGAGATTTTTTTTTTATTATTAAAAACACACATATTCCCTTTAGACATCAATAAAATAGGTCTATCAATCTAAAAAGGCCAAAATACAACTTGCAGCCTTCAGCAAGCTGTTTCTTAGCAACAGAGAGAGATGTATCATGTTGTTTTCCAGCTAAATGTTGTAGGAAATGAATGTCTGAGCTGGCGGGCTAACATGCCTGTAAGGAACAACAAACTTAGATCCATGAAAAACGGAAGAGGAATAAGATGAGGACACAAGGGTGCGTTAACTGCATGCAGGACTCATTTCATGGAAACTTATGTTTGCAGTAGCGTTTGGCTGTGAGAATGGAGTGGGTGGCTTAGAAAGGCAATTTTGAGAATGCCACAATACTGACACTTGGGGCAGAAAACACACATTGGCAGATTAGGGTCAGGTTTGAGAGGAAAAATGGAAATTCACTAAAACCTTATAAAAGCCAAACTTGTTTCAAACTTAACTTTAAGAATTGCAGAAAAAAATAATAAAATATGACATAGTGCCTGACATAATGGTTTGGAGATTAAATTAAATTAAATTAAATTAAATTAAATTAAATTAAATTAAATTAAATTAAATTAAATTAAAACAAAACAAAACAAAACAAAACAAAATCCTAAGTCTGTGTAAACAGTTTCATGTGATTGTTGACATTACTCAATGGCTATAAACCAGAACACTGCACGCTTCAATGACCAAGAGAGGCTCGTCTCAAGGACACTAGAGAAGAACAACGACTTCAGGGTCTAAAACAAACATCTGTGTAGAAGGATAAAAGTCTTGAATCAGTGCCAGTAGAAATTAAAATCCTGAAACTCAAAAAATAGGAAAAAAGCCATATAAAATATGACATAGCAAAACAAAACAAAAATATTAGAGTATCGTAAAAGGCTGGGATATAATTGTATTGTTTTCTTCTGAAGCTTGACATCTCAGAACCTATAAAATCTCAATACAGTAACTATTAACCGTCTTGTTTTTCAACCAGCCTCTTCAACAGCAGCTGCTACTTTAGTGTTTATGCAGACAGAAAGCGCACTGGACACAGTGAGTAATGCAATGCTAATGCTACAGAGAAAATAACATGCTGGTCATGTGTTTAAATGACTTTGTGGCTATCTGCTAAATAATACTGCAATGAGCTAAATATAGCAACGCACCCTGGGACAATTAGCGAATGATTCCTGCCGTCTGCCTACGCCTCTTTAACATTTCGCACCATTACAAAGCACATATTTACGTCAGAGAATAACAAACTAACTAGTTGAGATAAACAATACAGCAAAAAGCAACTCAATTTTGTCTGTAATATTTATTTATTTTCTCTGAAATGGCTTAAAAAGCTTTTTTTTTTCAGAGAGAGATCATAATATAGACTGTTAATGTTGCTAAGCAGAAGTGAAACAAGAAGCAAAAAAAGACCTACAGTACATCAATCAAGTCTTGTTTTGCACTAAATGAACACAAAGAACCTACTGGTTTTTCTGCACCAACATAAAATATATAAACAGCCATATTCACCTACAGTTGTGGTCAACATTTTACATACACTTTGCAGTATCTGCAAAATGTTAATTATTTTACCTAAATAAGAGGGATCATACAAAATGCATGTTGTCATGTGTTTAAATGACTTTGTGGCTATCTGCTAAATAATACTGCAATGAGCTAAATATAGCAACGCACCCTGGGACAATTAGCGAATGATTCCTGCCGTCTGCCTACGCCTCTTTAACATTTCGCACCATTACAAAGCACATATTTACGTCAGAGAATAACAAACTAACTAGTTGAGATAAACAATACAGCAAAAAGCAACTCAATTTTGTCTGTAATATTTATTTATTTTCTCTGAAATGGCTTAAAAAGCTTTTTTTTTTCAGAGAGAGATCATAATATAGACTGTTAATGTTGCTAAGCAGAAGTGAAACAAGAAGCAAAAAAAGACCTACAGTACATCAATCAAGTCTTGTTTTGCACTAAATGAACACAAAGAACCTACTGGTTTTTCTGCACCAACATAAAATATATAAACAGCCATATTCACCTACAGTTGTGGTCAACATTTTACATACACTTTGCAGTATCTGCAAAATGTTAATTATTTTACCTAAATAAGAGGGATCATACAAAATGCATGTTATTTTTTATTTAGTACTGACCTGAATAAGATATTTCACATAAAAGCATTTACATATAGTCCACAAGAGAAAATCATAGTTGAATGTATAAAAATGACCTCGTTGAAAAGTTTACATTGCGCTTGATTCTTAATACTGCGTTGTTACCTGGATGATCCACAGCTGTTTTTTGTTTTGTTTTGTGATAGTTGTTCATGAGTCTCTTATTCAAATGTGCAAAAGATGCTGGAAAACCAAAGAATTTGTGGGACCTGAAGGATTTTTCTGAAGAGCAGCAGGCAGTTTAACTGTTCAGGACAAACAAGGGATGAACAACTATCACAAAACAAAACAAAAAACAGCTGTGGATCATCCAGGTAACAACACAGTATTAAGAACCAAGCGTATGTAAACTTTTCAACAAGGTCATTTTTATACATTCAACTACGATTTTCTCTTGTGGACTATATGTAAACGTCTTTTATGTGAAATATCTTATTCAGGTCAGTACTAAATAAAAAATAACATGCATTTTGCATGATCCCGTATTATTTTGGTAAAATAATTAACGTTTTGCAGATACTGCAAAGTGTATGTAAAATATTGACCACAACTATATATATAGCCAAAAGAATATTGAATATCCTGTAAATATTTTACCACCAGGCTTTCAATATGTTGCTTGACCACATTTTAACAATTACTTGCAAACAATCTACAATTCAACATGGTAGAGCTTTTAGACTTTAGTAACCATTAAACCGAGTCTGAATAACTGCAATCAGGGTGTAAAACAGGAATTTCAGAGTGTAAAATAGAAGTGGTTACAGGGCTGGTAACCAGAAAGTTGCTGAATCAAATCCTGGAAGGAGTGAACCATAAGCGATCACAATTAGGCCCTTAAACAATAAAAGCTGTTAAACCACATTTTTTTTTAATGCTAAGTAATTACACAATGACAAGAGAAACGGCTCTGCACATACGGGAGGTGCTCATTTGACATGACATGTTCGGACGACACCTCAAACCCATAGAAATGCACTGATGCAAACAAGCAGCTTCTGCTGTGATGTCACTCAGATGACTGTGAACTGCACAGAAGTTGCATTATGATTACAGTTCTGGTCACAGGAGGGAAGTTGCAAAAGGGTGTTGCCTGGTTTAAGATGAGTTTTAGACCATTTAAGCTTGATAAGCTATTATATACAAAATATTACCCTAACATGAAAATCAGCTATTTTTTTTTTTATTAAAAGTCTGCTTAAATGCCTCTATTTATTGACCATTCATTGAAAGAGGGGAAAAAAATGACTTTCAGGCCATATTTTGTACCCTAGAGTCGGGTAAGATTAAAAAAAAAAAACAGCGGGTGTTGCAGTTGAACAGTCCACAAGTCGTCAAATAAAGCTTGCGCATCCATAATAAAACGTGCCTCACACGGCTCCGGGGGATGAATAAAGGTCTCCTGTAGCGAATCCACGAGTTTTTGTAAGAAAAATATCGATATTTCAAACGTAATAAACACTTTTCTCTCACTTCCGGTATCTGTCATATGCGGAAGCCGTTCCGGCGGATGACGTATTACGTCGGCGTTGCGTGATTAGTGATGAATGCGGAGAGAGAACAAAACAAAACGCCGCTCACGAATTAGAAGTACAAACCGAGGATTTGCAAAGAAAAATGTCGGAGGATTTCGATATAAACCAAGAGGAGACTGGTTTTCCTTTGCTAAAGTAAGGAAACTTTGCTTCCTGTGCTCCTATAAACAAACTCGCGAGACTAGCATATCTCAGAGGCGCGCTCGCTGCGCTTATGTCATACGCCTTCCGCCGGCATGTTTTATTATGATTGCACGCGCTTTTTTTGACGACTTGTGGACTGTTCAACTGCAACACCCGCTGACTGCAATGATAGAGCTTGAAAAATGCATCGATTCACTACAGGAGGCCTTTATTCATCCCCTGGAGCCGTGTGAGGCACGCTTTATTATGGATGCGTGCGCTTTATTTGACGACTTGTGGACTGTTCAACTGCAACACCCGCTGACTGCAATGATAGAGCTTGGAATAGCCAGGACAATATTTAATATAACTCCGACTGGATTCGTCTGAAAGAAGAAAATCATATACACCTAGGATGCTTCGAGGGTAAGTAAAACACAAGCTAATTTTCATTTTTGGGTGAACTAACCCTTTAATAAGCAAAGTTCTTGACAAACTCATCTGTTTCGCCCTGAAAGATCCTCAACAACAGCTGTGCCCTGACAGGAAGTGAAGGCAGCATCAGATGAATCAGCACTGGATGTTTCATTGTTCCAGTGTGTCTCTCAGCAGCTTGACTTCCTGCATGTGCCAGTGCACTGATAAGTGCGTTATGTGACAGGACTGTTTTATCACATGCAGCAGCGCAGGAACCTTGCCTAAGCTCAACAATATAGAGTTTCAATTCACTTGCTGTAAGATATTCAACAAAATATGTATGAAGCTTAGATAATTGGACACATTTCTATCAAGTGACATACAACATGGAATTGTGTTGATACTTCCAACTGGCAAAACATTACTGTTGATAACATGAAGGATTCAATATCCAAGTTCACATAATATTGAATTATTTCTGCTGATATAAAAGACGTTGAATTTAACACTATGCAAACAATGTCAACTTTGTTAGGTGACGGTCGGAGCAGACAGGTGACGTGCTCCCATTCTGCCTTGAATCAGGAAAGAGCTCCTGTGTGATAACATGTCAGCATGAGGTCAAACGGCTGATGCCTTCTGTATTAGCATGAGGCTTTTAGCATATTTAAGGCACATCCTCTGAAGCATCCTCTATATGGGTGACTGAGAGAGAGAAAGTGTTTTCTCGACTTTGAAGTCTGAAGCAGTTGACAAGCCTTGACTTTATGCCACGCTAAGAGAAACTGAGTTATCAGTCAACGCATGTCACGTACGTCAAAGCCTGAAAGAGAACTGGGGCACAAACAGAGCAATCAGACGCCAGAAAAGGGATGTTAGATATTTAACCTTCTCCAAAATACTGTTTTGTTTAAATGACTGCACAATATAACAGGGGAAATTTGAGTGTAAGAAAAAATGTGCACAAAGGGGTGCAAGTTACATGCCAAAACCTAATATTAAGGTTCTGAGGGTTGTTAAAATGCATACACTATACCAGGGTTCCTCAAATCTTACCCTGGAGGTCCAATGCGCTGCAGAGTTTAGCTCCAACCCTGATCAAACTCAGCTACCTGTGATTTTCTAATGATCCTGAAGACATTGGCTATGTCCGAAATCGCCCCCTATACCCTTAAATAGGGCACTATTTGAGGGAACAGCCATTTTTAGTGGTGTCCAAAACCATAGTGGACGTTCTCGAGTGCACTCATTCAATCCCACAATGCACTGCAAAAACGAGTGTACAACTGGTGCACGCTCAACGGCTAGAGAATGCCCATAATGCACCGTGAGAGTCACGCGCCGAATGAATTCCCGCATCTCGCCAGAAGATGGCGCCCGCAGCTGAAGGTGTCGGTGTTTCTTTGTTTGAATATGGCGCTTATCACATGCTGTGTGGTATCGGCGTTTGGTATCGGGGCATTTTAACGAGTACAAGTACGAGTACAGGAGACCAGTATCGGGCCCGATACCGATACCAGTATTTTTTTTTTTTAAAACTCACTGTGACCCTGAACTTTTGAACTTCATTTATGCCGAGTTCACACTGCACAATTTTTCACTCGCCGACAGGTTTTGCGAAATCGCAGACAAATTCCCGGAATCGGAGGCAAATCGGTGCTCGTTCACGCGAGTGACAATCACGCCTGACGCATGCGGGTTCTCGCGTTATTTCCTTATCACTTCTCGCGTGTGTTTTGTTGTGAAACGTAGTTTGCGGACCAGACAGAGCTGTCGGCGATTCTTCCTATTGTGAAGTCATGCAATGTGAAACCCCCTGTCGCCGATCCATCGTGCAGTGTAAACACAGCAACAACTGAATGCTACCCCAGATAGTCGTTCAGTGTGAAACCAACGGCGATCCGACGAGTTTGAAAATCGTGCAGTGTGAACTCGGCATAAGCAACACTGTAACATGAAATATTATTAATTACAAGCAATACACTTTATTTTTTAGAAAAATTACAATTTCAATCAGTTACAGTAAAAGAAAAACCAGGAACTAGTTCTGGGAACAATAGATTAGAAAATACTGAAGATCAGTGAAATTGATGACAATGAGAAGAACAGGAAGTAATTAAAGTCTTCTGATTCATCTAGGCAGAAAGAACGAATCAGCTCCATGGAAATTAAAACAATATTCTGAGTTCAATAGAAGCTATGCTTAATCGATGTGGCATAATGTCGATTACCACACACAAAAAAAAAAAAAAACACTAATATAGGTTACACTTACAATAAATGTGAATGGTGGTACCAAATTAAAATACTCAAAATACTCACTTTCAAGCCATGAGAAGTGTTAAAATGATTTACTTAATTACCATTTAAATAGCTCTGCACCTCAAATAATAAATGTGTTAAGAGTAGAATTCAAAGCTTCACACTTCTGCTTTTAAATCCTCCAAATATTGGCCCATTCACTTGTATTATAAGAGCCTCATCATAACCTTGATTTTGCTTTTTTTTTTTATTTAAAGAAAAGAAAGAACAAGTGGAAAGTGAAAGCTCAACTTGCACTGAACTCGGAATATTCAAATGACCAAGCTGTTCCTAACATAAAAAGAGTGACATCAAATTAAAGTGATGATTTCTAGCGATAACACCCTGTTGATGTCAACCACAAGACTGTCAATCTTACACACACCCCCTGAGAGATCAAACTTCAAAATCACCATCAGAACTGCAGATCGGTTTACAAGAAACACCGAGGTCCAGTTTCATATGAGAGTCGCCTTACTTAGAGAGACCTGAGTGAGTTTCCGGTTCCTCTGACCTTGGGGAGCAGCAGCCCACACGGTTACAGGACAAAATATGACTTACTTAGCATAATAAGCTCTATCACTTGACAACAGGAAATGTCTCAGTCAGACCCAAAAAAACCCAGGAGCAGAGCTCTCTGGTGGCCTAGTTAATTAGAAAACAGCTTTCATTCTGACTCAACTGTCAGCTAAACTTATAGAGCAAAATAATTATTCGGCAGAAGGCCAGACAAGCGCTGGCTGCCTTTGTGCATGAGACTGAATTAGGTCTTGAAATGAAAATGACCAGGCAGGTTCTAATCAAAAGCTTTGAGCATTTACAAGCAAACAATGGAAGTCATTCAGAGAGCAGGTGAAGAAACACAAGCTCTTTAAACACAAGGTCAGAATGCTTTGTTGGATTTATGAGATACTTTGTAAATTGCAGTCAAAAAAAACTTTGCTTACCATGACTGATGTTACAATGATGTCTAGAGCTAAACTAATTTATTCATGAAGTCTCGCATAATGTAGACCGTGCGGCCCTGGATTACAGTGAGATGGAATAACCACCCGATCCAGTCAAACAGATTTGCACTGACCTTTAACAAACTAAAAGCTAATGGAATTTTATTAAAATAAGATGGAGGAAAAGAGGAATTTAAACCGGTCCAAGCGATTATTATTTTTGTTTTATCTTATTACAATTGCCTCCGCATTCCACTAGGAATCTGATCCTTAAGAAAACATCTTCTGTAAAAACTCAATACCGAGTCATTTGTGGAGGTCTGTGATGTCTCTGGTTGAGGGAAAAAATACCACCCTGGTCCTTTCGGTCTACCATGAGCAAATCCAAGAACATTCAAAGCTCAGTTCATTATTTCCACATAAGGAAGGTTTGATGCCATCTTTCAGCACAGAAGTATTATTGTTGAAGTGTCCAAACACTTATCAGAAGCTGAGAAAAGTCAGATGCACTTGAGAAGGGCCTTTATGTTTTGCCAAATATTTAATTTATATATGAGGACCAGAACTGTTGCATATAAATAAATTAAACATGAGGCTAAAATTTGTGTGTGTGTGTGTGTGTGTGTACATATACATACATATATATATATATATATATATAATGTTTATATAATATATAATGTTCACTCACTCTGTTTTATTACGGGATTTATTGTCTTGGAGTTCCAGGAGGTTGATGGTCGCCTGTCCGAGCATTTTATCGGGTCCCATCAGAGCCCGGTGCATCACACACACCTGTAGGGTGCAGCGCTCCGCGTTACTGGGGTGAAAGAGCGGTAGGTCGAACGCGGCCTCCTCTTTCCATACCGGCGCGACGCTTTTCTCCTCCACCGAGGTGGAGAACTTATCCTTGGCTACCTGCATGATGGCGTACGCGTCGTTAGTGCCATTCTTCCCTTTAATCCGCAAACCCCTCGCCTGGAGCACCGTTACCTGGACGCTGGTGGGAAACCACTGCTGGCTTTGCTCTGCCAGAGACATTTCTGTGAAAACCCAACCCGTCTCAGTTAGGACTGAAAAGTCAACAGGAGGCGCGAGCTGTCCTGCCCAGCGAGAAGTTTCAATATGTCAAAGCCAAAGGTCCGTGAATGTTTCGCTGGAAAAGTTTCACCTTATCGAGAGAAGCAACAAGTGAGCGTCACTCTAAAGCCGCGCCAACAGTCACTACTGCAACGGCGCATGGGCGTGGCCTGCTGTAACGCAACGAACAGAGCTGAAGATTAACGCAATGCCGGGAAACGATGTTTGCACAACAAAACACACACACACACACACGTATATATGTATATGTGTGTGTGTGTGTGGCCTATTTTATATAGGCCTATATATATTATGTATGTATATATATATATATATGTATATATATATTGACATAAGGCCTAAATTCTAAATTAAACCCTGACTAATGCTGCTAACTAATATCGTGTTGTTAGCATAAATAAATAAATATTAATATCCCGCACAGATTACTCATTAGTGTTTGGGACCCATAAAAGTTTTATGAAAAAACTCACACAATGAGTGCATAGTGACATTTGTATTTTTTTTAAATAATTATAATAGCAATTCTATAATGCTCCTTTCAATTATGACAATTTAATAGAGATGTGTAATTAAAATGTCCCATGACTAAATTTAGACATTAGAGAACTGTAGAGCTCTGTGGCACAAAGCTACAATTATACTCAATTGTCATGCTGGCAGTGACCAGTTCTAAATATTCATGAAAAAAAGGGAACACACATTTGTCTTTTTATTGCAAAAGAGTTTTAAATCTAAAAAAGAAAGACTGTGATGGCATTTCTGCAAATAACACTTTGTCATCACTCTGATATATAAAGCAAACCAACAGAAATAAGGAATTTAAGATACTGAAACAAACACTGCCACCCATTTTATTAAAAAATATGTATGACCTAAAATAGAGGCCGATTAGACAAAAACAATACCACTGTCTTCTATAGAGCTGCTTTACAGCTGAAATTGAAGTAATTTAATGAATTAACACCTGTTTATTACTGTGAATCTGCTTTGAAACAATCTGTATTGTATAAAGTGCAATAGAAAAATAAATTTGACTTGTTTCATAATTCATAATTGTACATTAATCTGTTGCGTTTCCACAGTTAGGTAAACAAAACACCAGGTATTAACACAGTCACCATCATTCATTACTGATGAATCTCCATTGTCATTTAAGGTTTTAATAATAAACATGACGTGAACAAACACCATGTTCCTTCATGAGGATAATGCGTGTTTGTATTGTTCCTGAAACCTGTCATTCAGGGCCTTCATAGTTCTGCATGGGGAGTGGAAGTCAACAGGACACATCCCTTTAACAACTCTCTATCACTGTATTCCTTTACATAATACAATTAGGTCAGACTGCAGGCTACTGTGGTCAATTGCTATTCATGCCACAGCAGTAAAATAATAAAAAAAGGCATCTACAGTATGAAATGGAATACTCTTTTTTTTCTATGTTATAGCTGTGGGACACATTCCAGTGATGTCATCTCTTTCACAAAGATGCCAGACATTAACTGAAAGCATAATTTCATCATGCAGCTACAGCTAAAAGTCACAAAATGCAGGTATTCAATTATTGCAATGCAATAGTGAAACATGAGAAAATACTGCCCTCTAGAGAGGACTAACAACACATGCAGAAAGAAATAACTGCCAAAAATCTAAATTCTGTCATCATTTACTCACCCTCATGTCATTCTGCAGAAGATATTTTGAAGAATGTTGGTAACAAAAATGGCTCTGGGTCCCATTGACTTCCATAGTATGTCGAAACATTTTAGTTGGATGTGGAAGGTTCCCTTAATATTTGCATAACCAAGAAAAAAAAACATTTTTAATTCAATAAAAAAAAAAATAATCATTTAAAAAAAACTAATGTTTTGAACATTCTGAAATAACGATTTATAACTTATTAGGAACCTTAGCAAAAAGTTCTTAGAACATATTTTTGTTAGCTGGGTTTATCCCAAATTCTCAGTCGTGTTTTGTGTCATTCTCAGCTTTTTCAGTTTAACTGTAATACTCTTTATTCTCAATGATGATTCTAAATTTGTATGATTCATTTTTTAATGAATAACACAAAATTAAATTTTTAATTAAATGATATAAAACTGAATTTCTTTATAACTTAAATAGCCGAATATTTTATTCTGCATTATAGTATAGTACGGTAATCAGAGTTTTGTGATGTAAAGAACGTATGTAATGCTGCCAAAGCAAAGTCATATTATTTCACTTCATGTTACCACCTTTCAAAAAGAAGCCACAGCTGATATTCAGATGTCTTCATTTTGTTCTGAGCCTCCATATTCAACATAGCTCCAGTGTCCTGACCATGAATCTCCAGTATAATGTCCCCCACCTGTAGTCCAGCATCATCTGCTCAGTTACCTTCACCAACCTGACAAAACAGGTCGCCGTGATTTTGCCAAGTAAGAGTTGATCCTGGATCAACATTACTGTCCAAAAATACAGACTTAACCCAATCCCCACCCCTAAACCTAACCTTACTCATAATTTATAAAAATCAGAGGGAAATGATAGCTGATTTACAAGGGTGTAGAAGCACCTAATCCTGATTGTAAGCCTAAAACTGACATTTCCTGAAAAGTTATCTCTCAATCCTGATTGGTTGATTGGAATGATGCTCCAGGATCAACAAGGATGTTGATCCAGGAACATGTTGTACTTGGTCAAACCACGCTCACCGAGCCGGCAGAGGATTGCGCAGCCTTCCTCGAACAGTTATGTTCACGATTTCTGATTTACTTAACGTATAGTGATCAGCACTGATGCTGTTGTATCAGTCAGTGGTTAGATCAGCGTAGCAGTCAAAAAACGGGACAAGGGGAGTCACGTACGGGACAAATCAATTAGGCCCAAAATATGGGACGTCCTGACTCCTGGCTAATACGCCGTTCACACAGAACTCGTTTCCTGTTTTTCTAGGCTCAAGTGTTCGACGCTGTTTTTATACAGTCTATGGTTCGACCATTACTTTTCGCGCTCTCTCTTGTCACGGTGTTCTAAAAACGTGTCGTTCAAGTTAAAAATGGTTCAACTTTTAAAAAATGTGCCTCTTTTTATTCCACTATATATATTCCACGTATAAAAATAAATAAATAAAAAATTGCGACGTTTTACCTTACAATTCTGACTTTTATTCTCGCAGTTCTGAGTATATGGTGTATATGGAGTATATGTATATATTACACAATCTCAGCATTTTTTTTTTCTGAGAAAAAAGCCCATAATTCGCGATATTGTCTTTTTTTTTTTACTCTGAATTTACATTTTCGTACATTTCATTTCTTTTTCCCCCATCACGGAATATAAATAAATAGGTAGGTAATTGCAACTTAACTCACAATTCTGACTTTTTTCTCACAGCTGCAATTTTATATCTTACAATTGGCACAAAAAGAAAGAACTGCGAGATAATAACCCGCAATTCTGAGAAATCTAAGAAGTCTGAACTGTGAGACAAAAAGTCGCAACTTTTGTACTAAGACAGACAGACAAGATAGATAGATAGATAGATAGATAGATAGATAGATTTTTAAAAAACACTGTCTTTCCTAAATGGTTAGGCATTAACATTTCGATGTTTGAAAAATGTCTGAAAGAATATTTTGAATGTACAAATTAAAGTAGATATGATGTCACATTGTTTAAAAAACATTTTATTAAAAAAACAGAATGAGAGCACACTAGAGAGGCTGCCATTAGGAGATGAATGTTGAGCAGCTAAACACGTAACAGACATTATTCTTCATGGTTCTACCAACACAAGTTCTACGCACACCATCCTTTCACTTTTTCTTTTTCTTTTTTCCAAGCTTAAATAAATTACTTCAAACTCTTCCACTCTTTCTTCTCCTGGGACATCATGCATTATAGTAACAGAGCACAAATATTCAAAACTGTAACAGACTGTGAAGGAAAAAAAAAATCACTCAAGTATGCCATATGTAACTCTTACTCCAAAATGAAATCATAGTCAGCCCAGGAATTGAATGCAAGAGACAATCGTGCAATGATGCAAAAGCTCCTGAGGCGCAGCAGTGAGCTGAGGGTCTGGCAACACCGTTTTCCCACCAACTCACAATGACTTCATCAGTTCACCTCTATAGTTCAGTCTGAGCGGGTTCAGGAAGGGGCCAGTGTAGGGCCGCACGGCATCCGCTGAGGTTCCAGGCTCTCGCCGTGAGCACTGAGCAGCACGTGTAAAGTCAAGGAGACAGCTGCCTCCCTTCAAGAGCTACTGCCGTCTTCACTGCTGCCCACTAAAACCTTGCTGTAAAGTTTCTGCTGCTCCTCCTTGAAAACTTCTTTGACTTTCCCCCGTTTTAAACCGCCATCCCTGTGAACATGCAAAACACAAAAGCTTTGAGCTTCATTTCATTTTAAAATGTCAATGCACATTCTTTTAGTCACTAGTGTGTTTGACACTCTTTAAAGAGGAGCTCACCACAATAAGTCTGCCAGTCCTCCCTTTCTAGCGATGGCTGCTTTGACCCTATTGGCAAACTGTACAGCATCCTCCCCTTCCTGTAAAAATAAGAATTTAAAACTCACCTAAATATAGTGACAGGGTGACTAAAAAGCTTCAAAAGAATCCAAGAGTTTTGAAAAAAAAAAAAACACACCACTGTTCACAAGTTTGGGTAAAAGCAATGATGCAAAAGCTCCTGAGGCGCAGCAGTGAGCTGAGGGTCTGGCAACACCGTTTTCCCACCAACTCACAATGACTTCATCAGTTCACCTCTATAGTTCAGTCTGAGCGGGTTCAGGAAGGGGCCAGTGTAGGGCCGCACGGCATCCGCTGAGGTTCCAGGCTCTCGCCGTGAGCACTGAGCAGCACGTGTAAAGTCAAGGAGACAGCTGCCTCCCTTCAAGAGCTACTGCCGTCTTCACTGCTGCCCACTAAAACCTTGCTGTAAAGTTTCTGCTGCTCCTCCTTGAAAACTTCTTTGACTTTCCCCCGTTTTAAACCGCCATCCCTGTGAACATGCAAAACACAAAAGCTTTGAGCTTCATTTCATTTTAAAATGTCAATGCACATTCTTTTAGTCACTAGTGTGTTTGACACTCTTTAAAGAGGAGCTCACCACAATAAGTCTGCCAGTCCTCCCTTTCTAGCGATGGCTGCTTTGACCCTATTGGCAAACTGTACAGCATCCTCCCCTTCCTGTAAAAATAAGAATTTAAAACTCACCTAAATATAGTGACAGGGTGACTAAAAAGCTTCAAAAGAATCCAAGAGTTTTGAAAAAAAAAAAAAACACACCACTGTTCACAAGTTTGGGTAAAATTGTGAAATATTATTACAATCCAAAATAACCATTTAGTTTTTTAGCATATTTTAAAATATTGTTTATTCCTGTGATGTAAAGCTGAATTTACAGCATCATTACTCCTGTCTTCAGTGTCACATGATTCTTCAGAAATCATAATAATATGCTGATTTGCTGCTCAAGAAACTTTTCTTCTTTTTATCAATGTTGAAAACAGTTGCGCTGCTTAATATTTTTGTGGTTATATTTTTTCATGTTTTCTTGGATTAATAGAAAGTTCAAAGGAACAACATTTATTTGAAATAGAAGTCTTTACATTATAAATGACTTTACTGTCACTTTTGATCAATTTAATGCATCCTTGCTCAATAAAAGTATTAATTTCTTAGAAAATCTTACTGACCCCAAACTTTTGAACAGTAGTGTATATATAATGAAATATACGTCTCTTTCAAAGCTTCACCACTCACCATACGACTCATTGGTGGAAGGTACCAGACGCTACACACAATGGCCCAACTGCTCATCATGTGCAGCAGGTAGTTCACCATCCCAAACTTGCTGCTGTTCCAGAACGCGTCACCAAAACGAGGGTCATACTGCCCAAATAACAGCCAAAGTCATGTAAAAACACTTTATCAGCAACAAAAATAGCATATAACAGAAAAAGGAGTTTGTTCTTACCTTTATTGCCACAGGGTAAACTGTGCAGCCGATCTCAAAGCTTCCCTTCTTGAACATCATGACTGAAGTGTTGTTGATACAAGTTCCTTTAGAAATGACAAAAAAAAGTATTTATTCCACATATATTCATATACTTCAGTATGAAATGGTAATATAAGCAGGAGTTCTAACACTCACCCTCTGGGAATATGAGGATTGGCAGTTTGCTTTTGTCTGCAACGTGGTCACTCAATCTAAAAAAAAGTATTAGTTTGTGACAAACAGAAATATTCAAAATGTAATTGCAAATTGGAGGAGGTGAATATTTGTGAGAGAAATTCAATGTTACCGTTTGGCCACTAGGTGTCGGTCCTTCACTTCAGACCTCTCAAACCAGATGTGAGGACAGGCCTTCACCATCGCCCTCTGAATGACCCCCATCAGACCACCATGGACCTGACCCACCTGATCCACACAGAGAGACAGGGTTAATGCATATATTACATTCAATATCAATACTGAACCGAAATCCTCAACACAAACATCACACTACCATAGCGTAGCATCCGTCACTGGCCAGAATGATTACGTCAATAGGTGAGGTGTGATTGGCCACACAGATTCCTCCGTTTTTGGGTTTGTTCTCACTTGAAGCCAAAAAAAAGTGAAGTGAAAACTAATAAATATGGAAAATAAAACCATACAACAGGCATAAACATCTCTAATAGTGTTTAATATTGGCATATGGTAGTGTTTATGTGTCAGTACCTGTCATGGTAGGTGATGATGGCCGTGAGGGCTCTTACACAGATCCGGTAACACATCAGATGAACCTTGTCACTGAGATAATTCTTCATTCTGCCCATTAGAGCACAGACATCAGTGTTAATATTACACATTTACCATTTATTCCTGTGATGTAGAGCTGAATTTTCAGCATCATTACTCCAGACTTCAGTGTCACATGATCCTTCAGAAATCATTCTAATATGCTGATTTGGTGCTCAAGAAACTTTTTTTTATTATCAATGTTGAAAACACTTGCTGTGTAATATTTTTGTGGAAACATTTCTCTCTCAGGATTCTTTGATGAATAGAATGTTCACAAGTACATTTATTTGAAATAGATATCTTATTTTATCACTATAAAAGTCTTTACTGTCACTTTAGTTAAATTTAATTCATCCTTGCTGAATAAAAGTTTTTTTTTTTTGTTTTTTTTTCTTACTGACTGCAAACTTTTGAATGGTAGTTTATATCAATTTTTGTTTCAAACTGGTGCATCACAGGACAGACAGTCATAGTCTACTGTGATGTTTTAAATCACAACACTACAGCTTCAACCTTCAGACATACCTTCCATTTGGAAACAGTCCAACAATTGACGTCAGAACCACGAGAAGACCGACACCGGTGAAAGCAAGCGTGACCCTGTTAAGAGCAACACAGAAAATGTTCAAAACAAAATCTAATAATGCTTAGCATAATCACTGCACGAATATTATGTCTGCATTAGAGTAAATGTCCCGGGCTAGTGAAGCTTACGAACAGCCCCAGGTGACTTGCACATTTCTTCAGCATAGTTCTTTTGAATAAAAATATGAGGTGTCCGTTTAACCTTGAGCACTTAGCATTCGGCACCTGTAAGCCTTAAAAATGCTGATGGTTTAAAATTGCTGACAGTTTAAAACCGCTGACCTACGTCTGTTTTTAAGGTTTGGAATTGTGCCACACAGAACTTTGGCTATTTCTCACTGAAACACACTACACATTAGTTTCAGACATAATCCAGACCAAATTTTAAAACACTAGCCCCCGGTTTCACAGACAAGGCGTAAGCCTAGTCCCAGACTAAAATGTAAGTCTGACCTGTTTCAACTGAAAGAAACTTGCACAGACTGATCTTAAAATATATCAGTGCCTTTGTTTTGTCTCAAGATGCACACCAGTAATGTTTTTTTTTTCTAAGGCACATTTATTAAAATTACTCAAATGTCCTAATTGAACTATGGCCTAATCCTGGCTTAGTCTAAGCCCTGTCTGTGAAACCAGGCCTAGGTGTACATTTGCTGAATTCGTAAATAGTTACAGAGAAAAACTGGGCATTACAGACTAAACAACTGAGAATCACAAACAAACACACACTAAAATGTTTGATATCCTCCAACCGGATGAAATTAAAGTGTGAAGCTTAAAAGAAAAAATTATATATACCACACAACTTTCTGTGAAATCTATCAACTCCAAAATCTGGCTCTGACTTTCGGCAACAAACATAGACTCATCCAGACTACAAATCAAGGACAAATCTGTGCAAAATTGTCTTAAGTCTTAAGGCTGATCTATCTGCTAGTATGTCTTTAAGAAGGAACAGGAATACATAAGCTTTGAAGAGCCAGTTCAACTCCTTTTAAGTGATTACCGATTTAAAAAACACAAGTACCACCAATCATATCCATCCACAAAGCATTCACGCACTATCCACAGATCTTCCTCTCACCTGAGTGGCAGCAGAAACCCATAGCGGATGAGCACTCCCACCCCCCAGAGTGCCGTGAGCCTGGTGCTGATATGGTGGAAGTTGTAGTTGCTTCGGGTCAGCAGGTTCCAGGACTCCAGCTCCTCTGCCGTGAAGCGCTTGGTCACCTCGTCATCGACGATGCTCTCCACACCTCGCCGGCAGAAATAGAAGATGTCAGACATATCAAACTCAGGCTCTGCACCTCCACGCCTCATGTCCTGGATCTCCTGTTCGAGGGACACTGGCTCTTTAGCAATGATCCCTGGGGAAAAAAAGAGCAGGGTTATGATGATGGTGAAGATATGATGTTGGTGGTAATGACTTTTTAGTGTTTCACCATTGCTGTAGGGTTTGTAGAGATGCTGATTCTTCTCCTTGGCTCCTCGCTCCATTCTTAAGGTCGCCCACTGAAAGCAGAACGAGAATTAGTCCAACAAATTAAGTAAATTGCAAACTGTAATAGTTCAGCACAGTATCCTGGTGTTTGCACAGTAGTATCGCATTAAAAAGCCTCAAAACAGTCATATATTTCCAACTGTGGTATTTCCACAATTTAAAGGAGCAAAAATTTACTGAATCATTTCATCATGTTCTGGTGATGGATGATCTGTTTCATTATGGAATTACATTACATGAGTCATGACATCTTAATTGAATCACTTAATCGTCCTTTTGTTACGCCATGTTACATTTATTTTGTATCCCCAATGGCAGGCTGGACTCCAGACCCCACGAGACCTCTGACAGCTGTCATGAGGATGGGGAAACAAACAACATTCAAGCGGTAAACAGCCTTTGGGGAGCCAATCCCACAGATTCACAGCCCAAAACACCACTGGGGAGGAGAACACAACGGCTGATCCATGTGTCCTCGTTGGGTCCTTGAGTTCAGCCAGAACGCCTGAAAACCACAACCACTGACAGTTCAACAGACTTTTGAACCAGTTCTTTTCAATGATTTGGTCAAAATGTTTCACAAAACATCTGTCAATTACTAACAACGAAACCTTTAAAACCTATTTGAAACCAGCAATAAACAACATTTAACCAAATATTTACTTAAAATGTAGTTTCTAGGAGCACTTGACCCAAAAGAATCAGTTCAGATTGAAATGAACAGGCTAAAAGAACCCGTCCGTCTTAAACCTGCTGCATCTCACTGAACTAAATACAGGGTTTCTGCATAGGTTTTAAAATCAAATTTAAGACTTACAACCTTTTTTAAGATTTAAATTTTTTTTTATTGTTGCCCATAAAGAACAAATTTATACAATCCCAAAATAAAGCATGAATACCAGATTTTACTACTACTAATACTTCAATACATACAAATTAGAGGTTGATCAATACTGGATATGCTGATAGGAAAATCATGTGTTTAAAGAAAAATAAATAAACAGATTATTTTGCCAATACTAGTCTATATACTTAATGTGTTAAATGAAGTGCTTAGTTTTTCCTTCCTGCGAAAGGGCCGGCCCACAACAAAGCTACAAGAGTTAAGGTTGTATTAAATGCCAGATATAGTGTGTAACCAAACTCCTAATAATATCCAGAAAAAAGATTTTATGCATTTTTTTATGAATACTTTTGAACATTTTATGATCTGATTCTTTTGAGTCAAGTGCTCAAAGAAAGTGCATTTTAATTAAATACTGAGTGAAATTTTTTTTTAATGCAGGTTTCAAATGAGTTTTACAGATTGTTAGTGACCATTGAAAAGAAGAGAATCACAGAATCACTGAAAAGAAGAGGTTTACTTTTGTTATACCATTTCAGATATTTAAGATTTTATGACCTTAAATTTGCTCAAAATAAATTTAAGACGTTTTAAGACTAGTTAAAAACCCACAAGAACCCTGTAAATATTATCTATGTTTTGCCTTGTTTATCTATACCTGCACATGTATGTACACGTGTACACACAACATCTGATGTTGCTGTTACTGCATCTGAATTTTCCCTTAGGGATCATTAATGTGGATTAGCCAAGCAAGGACAGCAGCTGAGCACCGAGTGTGGAAAGATGTCCATGGCATGCGCTGTGTGAAAGTAAACAGTGACTCTCGCAGGCGCTGATGATGCTGTGACTCAGGGAGATGCGGAAGCGAAGGTCAGGCTAGGGAAAGAGTGAACAGTCAAGCTGCTTGTCAGACTAAATCTCGCTACCCTCTTCAGGGTCACCAGACAGCAGATTACGGGGAAGTTAGTCACTGGAAAAAAGCCATCTGGAGTTTCTTAGGGAGTCTGGAGAGGGTCGGACAGAGTGACTATATCAGTCCAGATGGATGAGAGGAGAGTGGCACCATAGGAAACCATCAGAATCTATTTTAGGTCACACACAGAGCTCTTACTGGCATGCATTAACAATTAGGAACATTTAGGCACTTCAGGATTTGATTTTAATTTAGAAAAACACATTGTGATTTCAAAATTATTCTTGAAGCATGTCAATTACAGAGCATGGATGCAAATATTTTTAGCATTAAATCATGCATTAGACCTAGTGATTTGCGGCACGCTATCTGAAGTAAGTGAAATCTTTGATACTTGCGGTCAGTTCCAAAAAGAGAATCCTCAAGCATCAAAAACAGGCCACTGTTTCTCCATTTCTGGGTGTGGAAACATGCAATAGGGCTTAAGCAAAGTGTAAAAAAAAAAAAAACGATATTATTCCAATATTCCAATTAGGGCTGGGCGATATGGCAAAAAAATAAAATCTCGATTTTTTTTTTTTTTTAGAACGTTTGACTGATTCTCGATTTTTAACATGATTCAAGTAACTTTTTCTTTATTAACCCTCTAGTTAAATAAATGTCTATTTCAAGTGCACCACACATGAAGTAAATGTTAAACAAATCACTTCTTTGCAAAAAAAGATGCATGAACTACAACTACGTCTTGTACAAACTTGTATTATACATATTATATGTTCAGAAATAATACAAGGAAAATGCTTTAAAAAAAACTCAAAAGTCAAGGTAATTCAAATTCAAAATGACTGAAGAGGCCACTGTTTCTCCATTTCTGGGTGTGGAAACATGCAATAGGGCTTAAGCAAAGTGTAAAAAAAAAAAAAACGATATTATTCCAATATTCCAATTAGGGCTGGGCGATATGGCAAAAAAATAAAATCTCGATTTTTTTTTTTTTTTAGAACGTTTGACTGATTCTCGATTTTTAACATGATTCAAGTAACTTTTTCTTTATTAACCCTCTAGTTAAATAAATGTCTATTTCAAGTGCACCACACATGAAGTAAATGTTAAACAAATCACTTCTTTGCAAAAAAAGATGCATGAACTACAACTACGTCTTGTACAAACTTGTATTATACATATTATATGTTCAGAAATAATACAAGGAAAATGCTTTAAAAAAAACTCAAAAGTCAAGGTAATTCAAATTCAAAATGACTGAAGGTATAACACCAGTAGATTATTATTAACTATAAATGTTCTGTAAAATCCATGAACAGCAGCTTTCAGCCTGATGTCACCATGATGCAAACATGAAATATCATATATACAGTAGTAGTTCTTTACAGGTTTTTATTCTATTACACCGCTTTTCCACTGGTTTTTTTTTCAATGTAAACATGGACTGTTGTTTGACTGTTGCGCTCGCGTCTCTTGCAGCATCTCATGCATGAAACGGCATTCTAAAAACGCGGTGCTCAAGTTAAAAGTTCAATCCCCATATTCCTGCATTTTTTCCTATTCCACTGCCCAAGTCACATCTTTGTCAACACAAAAGCGCCTTCTACTTATGGTCCTTCACAGAGCGCATCACACGTGAGCGGTTAATCACGTGCGACGACATGCGGTTGGATCATTCTTTTCTCTTTACTTAACGTAAGATAATATTTCTATTCAAAATCGTGATTTCTCGATTTATAAAAAATTCAATCGTGGCAAAACATTAAATTCGAATTAATCGATAAAATCGCCCAGTCCTCCTAATTCCAATATTCAATATTCCAATTAAAAATTTAGAATTACTTAAGTGAATTCCTAAATGAACATATATTGATGCAAAACATCTCAAAAAGCATCAGAATCTATCTCGGAATGCTCTTGTGTTCAGTATACACTACCATTCAAAAGTTTGGGATCAGTATGATTTTTTTAACGCTTGTGAAAGTGTCTAGTGCTCACAAAGGCTGCATGGATTTGATGAAAAATACAGTAAAAACAGGAAAAATACAGTAAAAACAGTAATATTGTGAATTGTTTTTACAATTTTCTACTTTAATATTTTTATACATTTTCTGTTATACAAAGTTGAATTTTCAGCAGCATTACTGCAGTCTTCAGTGCCACATAATCCTTTAGCAATCTTTTTATTATGCTGAAAAGAACAGCATTTATTTGAAACAGAAATCTTTCGTTACATTATAAACATCTTTACTGTTAACTAATTTAATGCATATTTACTTAAAAGTATTCATTTCTTTTAAATTAAAATAAATCACACTGACTGACCCCAGATTTTTTAAATGTAGTGTACCTGACCCATCAATGAGAGGTAGATTAACATTTATGGACTTTTTTTAGACTTCCATCTTCACAAATTCAAACAAAGCGCTGCATGTTGATTATATGAAGCAAAAAGATTTTTCATCTCATGTGCTTAATTAAACAGACTAACATCCACTGGAGGAAACACGTTTCTAAAACTGGCACTCATGGTATTCACAATCTCACCCATAAATTCACACCTCTACAAACCACTCTGAAACGACCCAAACTGCCAGAGTCCTGCAACAATGCATGTTGTCCATAAAGTTTTGAAGATGAAAGAATATGTGACAGCACAGGATAAAGTGAGGCAAAGTCAAACGACAACCAGACCCTCCAGACTCACTAATTCGGTCAATCGTGAATCTGTGTTCTATTTTGAGCCTCCGTGAAGGGAAAGAGTGCTGACTGCAACTGAACTAAATAGTAAAAACACAGAGCAAAAGACTCCCTGAATGACCTTCCAACTTATATTACAAGACCACTGCACCACAGACAGACCTCCTCGGATATTCTTGTTGAGTAATGTAATTACTGTAAAATGACAGACATACTCAACATCAACTCACTCACCTCAAAAAGCTTGATGAGGGACTTCATATACAGTCTGCGGATCCCAAAGGACACACCGAAGATTGCAGGTACGATGATGAACACCAGAAGAAGGGTGAACCACACCGTGAAGGAGATGCCCAAGAGCATACAGATCAGGCTGTCGAAGGGGAAGAGGTAGGACTCCATCTTGACCACAATGTGGAGTCCGGACGATTCAAAGGAGACAAAATTACCTAAACACAGACTGCTGGACTCCTCTGATATGCTTCCATTTCTGAAGCCTATGCTGAAACACAGCCTTCATGGGCATGTAGGGGAAAATGATCATTTATGCCTGAAACAATGGACGAATAGCCATCGAATTAACACTATAGACATCTCAGCGGGACACATCAAGGTTAAGAAAACCCTGAATAAGACTGTGCATAATTATATCCAATCCTTCCTGCTTTTACGGTCTCTTGGGAGGAATATTGTGCTTCAGAGGTCTATGTGAAACGGCCTCAAATCAGTCCACTGCCATTTCTGTCATATCTAGAAAAACAGGAAAGAAAAACACAGAAATATGTATATGAAGATTTGAAATAAGCTCAAAATAAACTGCTTAAATATAATATTTAGGCATTATTTGCGAAATAAATGATACATGCCCTTTTAGATTAATTATTTAAATCAGAATTATATTCTAAATAATGAAATGTGTTGATAGACACTATTAAATAGACAGTAATGGACAATTCAAAAGCTAAATATAACACTCTAAACATATTCTTCATCTTAATTTCTGAGATGCATTTAGATTTCTATCTAAAAAGCATCATAAATTGATGAAAATTGTGGTTGTATGAAACAGATGTAAATGACTGGATGCTAAAGCGCTAATCACGTAATTAACCCGCCAAACGTCTTTAAATGTATGAAACCCGTTGTTTACACTGACCTTTTCCCGGAAGATGGCGTTTAAATGCTGATTTGTCTTCTCAATAAAACAGTAATTTGCCATTTGAGCATATTGAGACGCTGCTGTTGTTGTTGTTGTTATGCAACGAGATTAAGCGCATCAGCAGCGGCGCGAGGCACGGCAGCCGCAACTTCCGCTTCCGGTGGGCTCGGCTGCTTCGACATTGGCTGAGGATGATTGTCCCTCCTACTGCTGATCTCCGAGCAGTTGTTCTATGTACGGTCGCGTTTAAGCTGATTCCAGAACAGCGGCGTGTGAATTATCAATTATATTTTGTTAAAATATTATTTTGTTAAAAGTATTATGCTTAGATTTTTATTAACATCTCTATTAGTCCATAAAATAAAAAGAAATTATTAAGCGTAAAATAATAAAAAAAATTATTTATTTAAATTATTTTCAATATTTAATTTAATTTTAATATTATATTCGTTTATTTAAATTATTTTTAATGAATAACAAATATTTATTTAGATTAAATTAAATTATTTTTATTTTATCTTATTTTAATTCAGTCTTGGTGTAATTTCCACCAAAACTAACCATTTAGCCCCAAAATAAACAGAGACAACAGTGAACAACAACAGAGCCAGTGAAGAGCAGGGGCAAGTTCATGCTCAAACCGGTGTGCACCGTTTTGCTACGGTTTCCGGTTTGAACGACATGTTTCCTGGAAACGGTGTGCAACGGGGTTTGAGATGCGTTTACAGTCTATGGTTTTCTCTTGTTTGGTGGGTGTGTCAAACATGTCAGCCCAATCAGCAGCAACATGTAT
>NW_015635030.1:293641-300720 GCF_001515625.1 Sinocyclocheilus rhinocerous | reverse complement strand
CGATTTCATCAGGCTCCAAAAATTCTCAAAAAAGAACCCAAAGAATGGCCTTCTCAGCTGCCATAGTTGCAACTCTTGCGTCATCAGAACAGAGTGTTCAACGCACCACCGTTTCCGTTTAAAAAACGTTTTGCACCGTTTTTGTCAGGGCTGAACGCAGCCCAGGCTTGAGATAAAATTAATCACGTGATGTGTGAAGACATGAAAGAAAAAGGTAAATGTTGTTGTGCGTCTTTTCAAATCTAGCTGTAATTTGTCAAATGGTGTAAAAACTGTGAAAATATTATTTAATTGCATGCATTTAGGATGCACAAAATACCAGCGTTGAAATTAGCCTTAATTAAGTTGGCCAGTTCCAAAAATGTTTAAATTATAATTTCCGCCGCAGAATATTATCAAACACAATGTATATAATTTGTGATGTGGTGGAAATGTTCATGTCACAAAAATGATGGTCTCATTCTTACCTTAAATCAAGGTGGATATGTGAGTCAATAATACAATTGCTTTGTTATTGTCATTTTTTAGTCTTGGTGTTTTAAGAATATAAAAACAGAAGCTGTTTGATTGCACAACTCTTTAATGAAATCTACACTCTACAAAAAGTTGTTTTGGCATGCATAGAATGGTAAGACAAACTTGAAAACACAAAAATAAGATACAAGAAAACCAATGTAACCTCTCACTCTCAAAAAGTACATCTCAAATAGTGAATTAAGATCAAAGATGCTCATTTGAATGTTAACTAAACTAAACAACATTTAAATACATGACAAAACTACACAAAGGCTACTCGGCTGTGTTGACTCAATTGTATCAGCACTAGCATTCATGCAAGACAGTGTGCAAACAAGGACAGTTTAATGTTTTCTTTATGACAAATCTTTCTCTACATTTCAAAAATATGTCCACGCATACAGTAGTGCATAGGTCCGATGTACTGTACAATAATAGCAAATGATTGATAGCAAAGTTTTCCAGCATTTCCCAGTACATTGATATATAAAATAAAATCTTTGTGAGTAATAATCTATCATAGGCTACTGTAAAACAGCCAGAGTCTATTAAAGGGAAACTATACACACTCATCTCTCTGTACTTTACAAATATTAATAAATAGCTTAAATATGAAACAGCAATGTTATTGCAATTCATCTGATGCTCCCTACTGTTACAAAGTAGGTGTGAGATGCCAGTAAATGAAAGTACTGGATATTGTAATACTTGAGTTTGATCAGTTTTGTTTTGAAAGGTTGCTCTCGGGGCATATTTTTTGCATCAGACCCTTTGCAGGCTTTATATAGGGTAAAAAACCCTGTTACACAAATATATTTCAGAGATCACAGTACTTATATTAGAGTCGTCCTCTCATCCCCACTGTTGGCTTCTGGGCTTCATAAAAGCTGTTATGGAGGGTTATAGTGCAGTTCTTTCATTTGTGCTTTGAGGTCAGAGGTCATGCTCCAGAAGTTCCTCTTGTGAGGCTGCTCCCGTTTCCTCCTAATTTTTCCTCTCCTTCATCCTCCTCTATCTATGTCGGAGCACAGGAGATCCCGTTTTTGATGTGGTTTGTCCACCTTTCCTCTAGCGCGACATCATTCGCACAAATTCTGAAAGAAGAAAGACCAGAAATTGTTTTATTTAAATATTCAGTTATCAACACTATAACAGTGGTTCCCCAATGGTTTTGCTTAAGCACCCAGCTTTTACATTGGACATCAAGTGGTGACCCAACACGTTATCACAAATTATACACTTATGTCAATATATTTATTGCACACAATTAGAGAAAATTCCTTAAAAAACAGGATACAGTCCTTAAAAAATTGTATATATAAAATGTCAACAATTCTGTGTTTTTCTGTCAATATGGGGTGCTGTGTGTACATTAATGAGGAAAAAAAATTAACTTAAATGATTTTAGCAAATGGCTGCAATATAACAAAGAGTGAAAAATTTAAGGGGGTCTGAATACTTTCCGTACCCACTGTATATATATTCCATTCTGTTACTAACAATCCGTTAAATTTTGAGTTTAATGCAAATACATACTATACAACAAAGGGACGTTCAACTGTCACACCTCCAGTCATCAGCAAGAATAACAGTGCCAGCTATTTTTGTCCTTCCCGTTTTCATGCTCTTTTTGAGCGTGGTTAATCTGAGAGGTGAAATAATCCTGTGGTTAAGAGATAATCTGGTTGACAGCTCTACTACTGTCACTTTACCACCTTCACGAGGATGAGATTCAATAGCAGCTAAACTGTGTGATACAGCGGCTCACAGCAAGAGGGACCAAAATCAATAATAATAGATCCAAAAATTGGGATCATTTGTCTCAGTCCTTTTTTTTTCATATTCTGTATTTTGCATTGCATTTTTTTCCGAAGTCCACTTATGTTATTTAAGATTTCTTACATAAAAAAGTCATTTTCCACCTTCTCTGTTGTTTCAATAAATGTTCTGGTTAGACTGAAGAGTTTGCGCTGTGAACACTAGAGTACGTCTTTGTATTTTGTCCTCCAAAAGAGCAAGGAAAATCCATTTTCCATCATGAAATGTACCCTTTAAGTACTTTTCAAAAGGTTGATTGCTACTTTAATAACTTTGAGAACAAAAAAATAATTAAATTTGAGATCAAACCCTGGAATTATTGCTTTCCATAAATAAATTTGACTGCAGATTCCAAAATATGGAACACGGAGGGAACGTGAATGTAATCTTTTTTGAATTATTGTGGACAGATCATTGCGATCGTTTTCTCCCATGCCGCAAAAACCGATTCACTACACCTAGAACAGTAATAAAGACACTGCAGCAGTGAAATTAGCATTACTAATTAGCAGAGCAAAATCAACACAAGGTGGCTCACCTTCAAAGTCCACGTGCCCGTCTCCGTTTAAATCGATGTCCCGCAGAATGTCCTCCAGATCTCTGTGACCCACCTGAGGGAATAAGAATCAATAAAGCGATGAAAGGAGAATTGAATGAGGGCTATAAACGCTTTTTAGCAAAGTAAATAACAGCACCTGCTGGCCCAGCAGTTTCTTCATGGCCTCTCTTAGTTCTGCTGTACTGATCTGACCGTCTCCGTTGGTGTCAAACTGAGAGAGAGGGAACAAAAGAAGAGTGATAAGAGGTTTAAATGTATTCAAGCATTTTCCTGCTCTTCCTGACAATTTTGGGCAATTTGACTATGTTTTACAAAGAAAGCGTAAAGTGGAGTAAAGTGAAATGTGCATTTGAGCTGAGAACAACTGTTCTGTGTCTAATGTTATTTCTTCGTCCATATTTACAGCTTATTTTTTGCCGTTTTATTTATGTGCTGTTTTCGTGCACCTGACACCTCTCACTCTAGGGCTGCATTGTTGATTGAAATAAAATCAAAATTGCAATATGGCTTCGATTTGGTAGTGCAGTTATCAAATCCCAAAGGTTGTGTGCTAAATAAATCTATAACTAAATATATGCGCTGCATGTTTTATTAGTATAGTAATTTTACAGTTGTAATGCAAAATAAAATTATTGTTATATTATTTTTAATTTTACTGTTTTTCTTGTTTTATTTTTTTAGTAATTATTTAGCAAGAAAACATACCATTATTATTATTATTATTATTATTATATAGCCATTTTGATATATTTTGGACAAATTGTGCAGCCCTACAAACTAGCACAGAAAACCTGGAATTTTTAAAAAGTTGCATTTTAAATCACAATTTTTATCCAAAATATTGCACCTTACCTTTTTGAAAGCATCGCTATTAATTGCAATAAAATATAAATTGTGATATGGCTTAGTGCAATTATCAAATTACAAAGGCTGTGATTTAATAAATATATGTGCTGTGTGTTTTATTAGTATTGTCATTTCACAGTTGTGATGTAAAATCAAAATGATGGTGATATTATTTTTCTTAAATACTCAGTTTTTACTTTACAGTAAATTATTATAATTGTAAAAAAAAATCTTTTGTTTTTAGTAGTTATGATAATAACAATTATTATTATTATTATATAGGCATATTGATATATAATCACAACATTTTGGACAAATTGTGCAGCCCTATAAACAAGCAAACCTGGATTTTTTTTACATTTCATTTTAAATGGCAAGAAAAGGGTTAACAAAAAACAATTCGTTTTTTTCCCAAATCATGCAGCCCTACCTCACCTCTTTGAAAGCATCTCTCAATTCCTTTACTCCGATCATATCTGCCGTCTCAGCCAGAAGTTTGGGGCCCATCAACTCCACAAAGTCCTCAAAGTCCACATGTCCTCCCACTATAAGACATAGGACACAAGCTGTTACAAAACTGTTACAAAAAAGTGAGCTTCCTGAGCTTTCGCAAAGGTTCTTTATTGACCTCTTCGGTTCTTTAAACATCCATGTAAACTTTCCACTGCACAAATGTTTCTTTAGATTATTACAATTTTCTTCACACTAAGAAAAAATGGTCCTTTTAGGAACTGATTAATGAAAGGTTCTTTGGGGAACCCAAAATGGTTCTTCTATGGCATCACTTGTGGAACCTTTATTTTTAAGAGTTTATGTAAGCAGCACCAAACAGAGCCATATACATTTCTAAATAAATGTTGAACAAAACATGTTGATTTGTAGCCTACAGTTCATGTTGATCTGCTGACTCAGTTCGATGAGCTCCATCTCAGTAGGCATGTATCCCATGGTTCTCATGCAGTTGCCCAGGTCTTTGCAGCCAATGAAGCCATCTTTGTCTTTATCAAACTCTTTGAAGGCTTCTCGTAGCTCTGCAAAGACAGAAAGCAGGTCAGGAAAAAAAAAAGGACAGTTGAGTGCGAATCAGGGATTGTGAAAAGCAAATATTTTATAGTACAATTATGTTTCCCTCATGCAAAATCAAACAATGATTCAGAATTGATTCAATGAAGTCAGAAATTACATGTGATCAAAACTCTAAAGCATTCTGCAGACTTCAGTTTAGTTTTATATCAGAAAGCCTAAACACTGCATGTTTACTATGATATTTTAAAATGTATTCCTGTGATGCAAAGGTGAATTTTCAACATCATTACTCCAGTCTTCAGTGTCACATGATCCTTCAGAAATCCTTCTAATATGCTGATTTGCTGCTTAAGAAACATTTCTGAGTACTGTCAATGTTGAAAACAGTTGTGGTGCTTAATATTTTTGTGGAAACCGTGATACTTTAGCAACGAGGTAGAACTTACCATCCAGTTCCTCTGGTCTCAGCTCTCTGTTCTGCAACAAAATAAACAAAGTAATCACCGGCAACAATCCACACTAATTTGAGCAGTTTTGTTCCATTAATGACACAAGTCAGCTGGTGTTCTCCTACTCTAAAGAATACAGTCATTTAATTTTATGCACTATTTCCTGCTAGAAAGAAACTCATTACAGCATTAGGATCACAATGGCACGTGTAAACTAATACACCCAACCTTTTCAGGGTTTTTTCCCCTGTCTCTAAAGGAATTAATTATTTTTAAATTTTAAAAATGTTATTTTGATCGAATTTTTTAAATTCGATCTTCCCATTTGGATTAAGTCGTTTGGAACGGCACATATAAACTCAGGACTGATCTCTCATAATCAGCTCAAGCTGTTTTCTTTGATCCCAGCATTCCCTGCTCACACATCTTTTCGAACACAAGCGCAAGCAGGGCTCACCTCCAAACACTCTCTGAGCTCCTGCAGAAGAACTCAATCACGTGAGCCTGACCCAAGTCCCCTGCAGAGGCTAATAAAGGCAGATCCCTGCAGTTCGTACATAAACCCAAGCATGCAGCACTGCGTCTTTATGACCATCTGCAAAATGTCTGCATTTGAGAAGAACAGCCTTGAAGGTATATCAGTGCTTCAGTATATATATATATATATATATATATATATATATATATATATATATATATATATATATCAAACTGGTCGTGCTGTATTTTTCATTCACTAAAAACAGTGGTCACTTTGTATATTTTTGATTCACTAAAAAGAACCGGCTCTTAAGAGTCACTTGTTCTGGAATGAGAATACACTGGTCACTCTGTATCTTTTTGATTCACTAAACAGAACTGGCTCATAAGAGTCACTTGGTCAGGAATCAGACGTCACTGGACACTCTGTATGTTTTTGATTCACTAAAAAGAACCGGCTCATAAGAGCCACTTGTTCAGGAATCAGACTACATTGGTCACTCTGTATGTTTTTGATTCACTAAACAGAACTGGGTCATAAGAGTCACTTGGTCAGCAATCAGACTACTGTACATTGGTCGCGCTATGTGTTTTTGATTCATTAAAAAGAACTGATTCATAAGAGTCATTTGTTCAGGAATCAGACTACATTGATCGCGCTGTATGTTTTTGACTGACTAAAAACAACCAGCTCATAACTGTCACTGTTTTGTGAATCAGACTACACTGGTCATGCTGTATGTTTTTTGATTCACTAAAAAGAACCATTTCATTTGTTTCATTTTTTTATGAATCAGACTACAATGGTAATGTTGTACGTATTGTATGATTGTTTATGCCTGCATCAAGACAAATCAATAGAGAAATTTCTTGTCATTATCTGCCAGTACATTCATCACATTCAATGCAGACTATGTGATATTGCATCACATTCACAGCTCAGGTAAAAATTATTTCTTTTGCTGCGGCACTGAAGATTCAACAGCGGGGAAACGCTGTTGCTGAAATGCAGTGCAAGATTTATTAGGTCCTATATTTCTAATAATTATAAACCATTTTTTGCTTTCATTAATCCATTTTAAACTGTCCTGTGGAGTGACAAATATATACAATTGAAGTATAAGTCTCCCATGTAATCTCTCAGTGAGCTCATAAAAGCTGCTTGCATAAAGAATTATACAAGAATTGCAAAAATACTGTTTAAAATAGATAGCACAGCATGTCAAACCACAAGAAAAGAAGAAGTGAAGTGAAGAAGAAGTCACGTGACGTGTGGCCAAGTATGGTGTCCCATGCTTGTAATCTGCTCTCTGCATTTAACCCATCCAAGTGCACACACACAGCAGTGAGTAGTGAACACACACCCGGAGCAGTAGGCAGCCATT
>NW_015635030.1:277302-293251 GCF_001515625.1 Sinocyclocheilus rhinocerous | reverse complement strand
TATATATATATATATATATATATATATATCAAACTGGTCGTGCTGTATTTTTCATTCACTAAAAACAGTGGTCACTTTGTATATTTTTGATTCACTAAAAAGAACCGGCTCTTAAGAGTCACTTGTTCTGGAATGAGAATACACTGGTCACTCTGTATCTTTTTGATTCACTAAACAGAACTGGCTCATAAGAGTCACTTGGTCAGGAATCAGACGTCACTGGACACTCTGTATGTTTTTGATTCACTAAAAAGAACCGGCTCATAAGAGCCACTTGTTCAGGAATCAGACTACATTGGTCACTCTGTATGTTTTTGATTCACTAAACAGAACTGGGTCATAAGAGTCACTTGGTCAGCAATCAGACTACTGTACATTGGTCGCGCTATGTGTTTTTGATTCATTAAAAAGAACTGATTCATAAGAGTCATTTGTTCAGGAATCAGACTACATTGATCGCGCTGTATGTTTTTGACTGACTAAAAACAACCAGCTCATAACTGTCACTGTTTTGTGAATCAGACTACACTGGTCATGCTGTATGTTTTTTGATTCACTAAAAAGAACCATTTCATTTGTTTCATTTTTTTATGAATCAGACTACAATGGTAATGTTGTACGTATTGTATGATTGTTTATGCCTGCATCAAGACAAATCAATAGAGAAATTTCTTGTCATTATCTGCCAGTACATTCATCACATTCAATGCAGACTATGTGATATTGCATCACATTCACAGCTCAGGTAAAAATTATTTCTTTTGCTGCGGCACTGAAGATTCAACAGCGGGGAAACGCTGTTGCTGAAATGCAGTGCAAGATTTATTAGGTCCTATATTTCTAATAATTATAAACCATTTTTTGCTTTCATTAATCCATTTTAAACTGTCCTGTGGAGTGACAAATATATACAATTGAAGTATAAGTCTCCCATGTAATCTCTCAGTGAGCTCATAAAAGCTGCTTGCATAAAGAATTATACAAGAATTGCAAAAATACTGTTTAAAATAGATAGCACAGCATGTCAAACCACAAGAAAAGAAGAAGTGAAGTGAAGAAGAAGTCACGTGACGTGTGGCCAAGTATGGTGTCCCATGCTTGTAATCTGCTCTCTGCATTTAACCCATCCAAGTGCACACACACAGCAGTGAGTAGTGAACACACACCCGGAGCAGTAGGCAGCCATTTTTGCTGCGGTGCCCAGGGAGCAGTTGGGGGTTCGGTGCCTTGCTTAAGGCTCTCATCTCACTGATGGTATTGAGGATGGAAGAGAGCAAGTACATTCACTCCCCCCACCTACAATCCCTGCCGGTACCGAGACTCAAACCCGTGACCTTTGGGTTACAAGTCCAACTCACTAACCATTAGGCCACGACTGCAATGTCAAATACTGTAATATTTTTGTATAAACTGTATATAGAAACTTTATACCAATTTTCATACAAATTTCAATTTAAATCAATAATAAAAGTATTGTTTTTTTTATTTGTTTGAAAATGTAGTCAGCCAGTCAATACAGCAAAATAAACTCTTTCAGGATAATACAAGACTTTATTTAGTGATGATAACTGTACCTCCTGCATAATGTAATATTCAATGCATATAGTCTGTTGCTCTGAATTCTGACATATCCACTTACAAGACACTGTACGTGAGAACTTGTGTTTGCATTAGCATATGTGTGTGTAGATGTGCATGTCCGGACTTACGTACAGCCTGCCGGCTCTCAGCGAAGCCCTTGCGGAGGAAGATGCAGGCAGGCCCGAGCACATTGTGCATGTATGTTGAGTTCTGAGCCAAGGCCGCGAGGGCCTCTCCAGATGTCAACCCTTCATCACATGACTGCACTGCTTTGTAGCTGCGCTTCCGGTCCTGAGTGCGGCCGTCATTTCCCAGCAGTCCCAAACAAGTAAGTGAAGAGGGAACGTGGGGTAAAGACACAATTAGAAACTACACAGACATCTGAAGGACACACTGGATGGACGGGTCAGTCAGTCAATTCAGTCAGCCGTCGGGTCAATCGATTGGTTCTTTCTGTTACATACTTCTATACCAGACAGTGAGAAAACAAAGCTGAGCTCTGCCTTCAGACTTTGTGCTTAATGTAATTTACCCGAGTCCAAATTGTTCCAGGATCAGCATTCTTCCGTTCAGGTCCTCCTGGGAAGGTCCTATTTACGAGTGGTTTTAGTTGGAATAAAATTGATTCTCTTGACAATTTCATGTTTCACTTTCTCTCTTTTTCACTTCCTGACTAACACAGGAAGGTTTATTTAGCACTAATGCAACATAAAGAAGAAAGAGGAAGCGCAGTAGGTGTGTAATCAGTGTTTGATGTTTTTTAATGGTCCGTTCAAATCGTGTCGGAAAGATCATCTTTATGAGTTCTGAGTAAATGGATAAACCTGCTAAATGGATATTTCTGGCAAGCTTTATATATGCTATATTTCATCTCTAGTGCACAAAATGTGTAAAAAACTAAATTAGGCCACAACATTCAAATTGTATGACATGAACGTAGTGGCACCTAAAGAGTTAATAATAAATGTTTGAACAAATAAAATGCATTAATGAGTCAAAGTTCCTATCTTAAAGTGTGTAAAAATGCAATAAATTCTAATCGCAAGCATCAGACAACTGAACAATATATATTTGGAAGCCAGAGTTATCGGGTCACAATATCCCACATCCAAGTTTGCATGAAATGTACCATTAGGGCGATGGTTGTTTGACAGGAACGTTGTTCCAAGACCAACAAGGGCTGTTCAGCAAGGAACATGTCCTACTTGGGTAAATCACATCGAGCCAGACTTTGCCCTCTATTCTTTCTTCCCTCTCAGCAACTGACAGAACCTTTAAGATCAGATATCATTCAAACTGAATAATTCATCCACTTTTATACTTGCGGCGCACTGCCGCAATACTATGCCATTTGATTGCTGCCATGAAAACAAATGATCACGCTGCGCTTAAGACGGTTTTAAAAGCAAATCCAAGTGGTTCTCGGCTTGTTCTCACAAATGAAACTCACTATAGCATTTTTATCATTGAAGGGTGAAGATGTGGGCTAGCTAACGTCATTATATGGGAGTAGATCCTTAAATAACCTAAAAGGTTAGTATGTTTTGAGAACGTAAAACTGCTCATGTTTAGCAGAGGGCTAATCAGGATAAGAATGAAACCAGTCAGCCAGCACATTATAATGACCAATTAGCAGACAGGCAGAGGAGGTGAAGAGTGTGCGGAATATCACTCACAAACACATAAAGAGCATCTCCCCAATTAAACGCAGACCCATAGGTTAATTAAAGAGAAAGCCGACGTCATCTCACAATAGAGCACTTATTGAGAATCAGCTTCTGAGATGTTCTGAAACCATAAACATCTAAACTGACCCTGTTTACTTTCTTAATGTACATTCCTGCTCTTGTTGTGTGCAATTCAGTGTCGCACATTATTCAGAAGAAAAAAAAATTTTTTGTTCCATCCCAGTTTGCATACTATCCATCCTAAATAGTTTGAATTAGAAGTAGTTTGTCCCAAATTGTAGTATATTGAAATGAGTATTCCAAAGGTACCGAATGGTTTACTATTGCCGGTGAAAATTTTAAGTGTAGATCCATCCATGAAGTGCAGATCCATGGCTAATATTGCCCATAATCCATTGCGCTTTGAAGGAAGAACTACGAACACAAATGAAAAGTGTTACAAAAAAAACTATGAACATGGTGAATTTACAGTAGAGAGGTAGAGAGGTTTAGATAAAGGAGTTTGAGTGAATTAATAAACAGCATCTAATCTGATGAAAAATAATTATTTCATCGGCAACAACATTGTGAACTTTCATAAAGATGTTTGGTCATTAATTAAAAAATGCATCATGCATAAACATGAGGAACGTTCTCCGAAACCCACAACTGGCAGATCAATGTGCCACTTCTTTTCTCTCCTATATAATAGAAAAAATTGTTGAGTAGTACATTATTGTTAACTAAAACTAAACTGTTGACTAATTGTTAACTAAAACTGAAATATACATATAATATTAAAATTAAAACTAAATATATAAAAATGTAAAAATAAATTAATAAAAGCAATAATAGTATACAAATAATACTAAAAGGCTTTCAGTAACAGGATGCATGATGCAACAGAGCGGTCTGTTAATTTTATGGTAGTATGTCTAAAACTTGCCTCTCTTCTGCTACACACTCAAAAAATAAATTTTTCACAAAGTAAGAGTACATATTTTATTGCATATATAGGACAAATTGGGATGCAGCATTTGTAACTTTTCATCAAAATATAATAACTTGCTCCGCCTCTGAAACGACTTTCCTTTCAGATGATGTCACAAATCCCTTATTTATTCAACTACTCCCCTCCAGCCATCTGACTCGCTCACTTTTTACAATCCAATCAGTTTCTGAAAAACAAAAGTCCTACATTTTTCTTCTTGAATATCCTGTTTTACTTGCAAATACAGATTACTTAAGTAAGACAGGTTTTTACATTGACATCAAATTGATTTTATTGACTTAAAGTATCATATTCTTGCTTTAGATCTCCTTTTCCCCCCTTCTCTTCTGTTCCTATTGTCCTGTCCAACCACATGCAGCTAAAGTAATCTGCATCCGACTGGTGGGCAAGATTGAGGTATACATGCACAAACACACACTGGCCTCATATACTGAATTTTGCCATGAGCCTGATCTTCTATGATACTATAGGTAAAGCCTTAATAATGTAATGGCAGCATGATGCATGCACATATGTGTCTTTGCAGACATCTCCTCTCGCACATGACCTTCACACTCCATCTGTTGCCAAGGCTGTAAGGTGCCAGCTTATACGTTCTTCCGAAAAAACCTGTGCCATTGTGCACACCGGGAGAGGAGCTCTTAGCAGGTGACAGCGCTAATCCTTGAGCGCATGCATCCCAAGTCATCTAGAGCTGATTGAGAAGAGCTTCAGAGAACTTTCAGAAGCTACTTCAAACGTCATTGTCAAGAACTTTACGATTTACTCTCATTAAACGCAGGTACATTAAGGCAGCGTATCATTAAAAGTATTAATTCACAAACACATCCGGCAACTTACAAGGTCAAAGATGGCAACCAAACACCCAACATCCTGATGCAATATCTTTTATGTTATAGGTTACACGTTTTTGCTACTCCAGATTGGTTTCTTTAGGTTTTCAAGAGAATACAACAGCTAGTTGTCTCCACTAGCATGCACTAGCACAAACTGAGTCTCTCACTCAGTCCAGAGTGTTCTTTAAGAATTACCATGATGGTACTGTATACAGTTGTGTAGTGGAATTCAGAACATGGCTATTAAACTTGTCTCTGACAGTCCATGCAACACAGTCCAGGTCCGAGTCGAGTCTGTACCACACACACACTCTCAGCTATCAGAAAGAGCATCTTACCTTCTTGGAGAAATTCTTAAGCGGTGATTTAACGCAGTTTCCCATAGTAAAGTCCCTTCTGCTAATTCTAGGCACTTGAGAGTCAATGCAGCCGCTTGCGCGCGTGTGCGAGCATCCACATGTCTCCATGCATGGATTACAGATGGTGAGATGAGGTCTGCAGGCTTATCTTCTAGGAAAGATGGATTTTAGGGGAAGGATGTAGATGATCCAGGGGTGGCGATGCAGGACGTCAGGGTGACAGGAAGGGAGGAGTGACGGAGTGGATGGAGGGATCAGAAAAATGAGACATGTGTCTCAGTGTGAAGGGCTGCTCAGAAGAGAAAAGCCAAGATTGCTTGTTCACTTGCTTGCACTCTCTCTCTCTCTCTCCCTTTCACCCTCCCTTCGTTTTCCCCACTGTCTCTTTCACTCATTTCCCTCCCTCCCTCACTCTCAGCTGCTCATTTTTAAAGCCGTCCATCCAAACAAGGCGAAAACAGACAAAGAGGCTCGAACGGACGAGCGTATCACCTTCCCCCGAGCAAGATGCTGAAGACTCTAATCCAAAAACACACACACTGGCGAGCGCGTGTGCACGAACACAGTCTATTACACACATACGGATGTGGGGCTATAGAGCTAAAAATACACACACTTGGCGTGTAGTCGTGCCGCTCAGCTACGAGGGCCAGCGTTCAGATCAAAGACCGGCCGTCAAAACACAAAAGCCGCATGTGAAAAGGTGAAGTTGGGCCACACCAGGCACGGATGTGCCAAGGCTGCCAAATCGCAGCACACCGTCCGAAGGCCACGGCAGGTTATTAGGGGAGGACAGGAAGCCCTTCCCAGAATTCACCTGCTGAGCTGGCACTCGCCCACAGAGCCCGATCGTTTCCTGTTTAGGCCGCTCTCACCTCAGTCTCTCTTTTTTTACATACAAGTTTTATCATTACAAAAAAATTTGATCTTGAAAGGGATAGTTCACCCAAAAATGAAAATTCTGTCATTATTTATATACCCTCATGTCAACCTGTATGACCCTCTTTCTTCTGTGGAACATAAAAGAAGATATTTTCAGAAATGTCTTAGTGTTTGTTTTTTGTCCATGCAATGGAAGTCAATGGTCACCAAAACTGTTGGGTTTCCAGCATTCTTCCACAGAACTTCTTTTATTTTCCGCAGAAGAAAGGAAGTCACACAGGTTACACATGATGACAGAATTGTCCTTTTAACATCTTGAATGTTAGACAGCATTGAGATGAAATAGTTAAAGAAAAAAATAGACAAAGAATTTTTGCCAAGATGACAAAATTATAAATGTAAATTTGTGAAAGTATTTTCTAATTTAGCTGAGCTAGCATGCATCATTTTTTTGTCCCAGTAGTTTTCCATTGGACTGGATGTTTGGTGACATTTGAAGCATCAACCTCTAGAAATCTAGACTGATATCCAGTATTGGCCAATATATCATTATCGGCGTCAAAATTTAAATCAGTTATCGGTTACTGGCCAAAATTTGCATCCCTAATCAAACTCTGAGAGGAGATTTCAATAAAAAATGATAGTGATGTTTATTTGAACATGTTACATGTATTGTTTTAGCATATGGTAGCAAATTATTTATGCAAATCAGGTGACAGCACAAACACACCCACTATTCCAACACAAGCACCTGATTTGGCTCTTTTAAATCTTCAAAATCTGGATATATGCCTTGTTATACCTCTTCTTAGCATTGGCTTTTGGTCTGACATGTATGGTTGGCTTAAAAATTCAGTTAATTTGGCATCTGAGTTTACATTTTTGAGCTTTACAAAATTAAAAGTGAAGGAGAGCATTATTTTTTATTTATTTTATTTGAATTATTTAAGTTGATTTAAATTTAATTTAATTTATCTAAAGATTCTGATATTTTTACAGTATTAAGATGTTATTGTTGTTGTTTTTTTTTCGTTTTTTTATGTTAATCTTTTTTTTTTTTTTTTTTTACAGTCTTCAGTTCTTTGGATTCCCTTTTTTGTAACGCCTTATTGTAATTGTGTTTTCAGCAATTTTTTTTTCGTTTTTTTATGTTAATCTTTTTTTTTTTTTTTTTTTACAGTCTTCAGTTCTTTGGATTCCCTTTTTTGTAACGCCTTATTGTAATTGTGTTTTCAGCAATAAAAAAATGCTCCTCTCCATCATACAATTATCTGATGAATCACAGAGGCTGGGATCACTACTGCCCCCTACTGCAGGCTATAATTGCACAATATTAATTGTGTTTTGTAAAGAAGGTGCAATCTATAATAAACCTAATGTTCGCACTCAAACTAACAACAATTTTGATAATATGCACTGATATTCAGATGTATTTAGCAACTGGTTAATCTGTTGGGTGGTTAGTGAATAAGATGCAAGTGATTGTTAATGAGAACATTTAGTAAATGTGTAAAAAAAAACAAAATTCTCATCAACCTCCCTGCAGATTAAATTATTTATGTAATTCGATTCACATTCATTTTATAGCTCTGTATGTCAATACTTGTTTCATTTGTTTCTAATTTAATTTCTCTTAGGGGTTTTTATGAGACACCCCAATTCATGAGAACTCCTGAGCTATGAAAATGCAACCTCTGAAGACATCTATTTTCCTCTACATCATCAATATCTCTGTTGTGAGCACATTTCACCTCCCTGATTAATTCTCAGCTGCTCTATTGGGTTTACTCATGTGTGGCTGATCTCTCTCTCTTTCTCTCTCTGTCGGTGAGGATGATTCATCTAGCTGAAGCCAGCCTCTTCACCGGAGGCTCATTGTGAACTTCAGAACACATCAGAAATCAGAGCCAGGCGCCGTCCGCTCTCATAACGTCAACTCAGCAAGAGCACACGCACCAGCAGCGCAGAAACACACTCACACACATGCATATATCCATACATGCTCAGACTGGCTCGCAACACTGTGCCGTAATCGCATAACTGTGCGTGAATGTATGCATAAATCTTCCACACGTGGTGATTTAAGTCATCTTTTCACTACTGTAATGCTTACAGGAGTGTGTCGAAGTTAAATAAACAGTGCTGATTTAGTGCTGCGGGTTCATCACAATCTGTTTAGCCGGTGTTACTGTACACTATGTGTACATTTCAGTGACATCATCTGTTTCAGCCAATCACACACAATATTTTTATTTTTTATTTTTTACAGAGCTGCTTTGCATGCATTAAACATACAATAGACAGAGTCAGTGTGCCAATCTGATACAATCATCTTGGCCCCTAAATGCTGTGATTAAACAGTTGTTATGGTGTTTACTTCGATTTGGTTCATTTAAAATGTCTTGACTGTCATCATAACTGCATTTTAATAGTCACATCTGCATACAATCCACACCTGAAGGAATTTAAACTGAATAAAAACACCTCAAAAAGTATTAATATGGGAATGCTGTATCTAGTGTTTCTAGTGTTAGTTATATTTTAGTATTATTTATATACTTTTATAGTTTTTATTAATATTTGGAATAATTTCAGATTTCATTTTAATTTTCATTTAAATTATAATAATTTTGTAACAAGCTTTATACTATTTTTTTATATTACTATTTAGGTAAATTTTATTTTTTAGTTCAGCTTTAGTTTTTATTTCATTAGTAATTTTCAGGCTTCAACTTAAACTGAAATTTCAGTTAATTGCCAACATTTCTAATTTTTGTTTAGTTTTCATCTAATATTTATATTTTGTTTTATTTTATTTTAGCTTAATGTCAAATGTTTTTAATAGTTTTAATGATAATAATCCCATTCCAATGTGATGGAAAAATCTGAAATACTATCAACCGTGATTTTAACATCTCTAATATGATTATTTATTTGGTGATCGAAATTTAATATAGGCCTATTTTACACAAAACTGATCTAAAAATACAAAGTAATGGTATTCATTTTGCAAGATCAAGGTCATGTGACGACAGTGTAAAATACTATGGTTTAGCTTATTGATATCCTAGCTTATTAATAGCTTATTGCTGCATATACATGCTGTTTCACATACTATTTTTACTACATGTTTTTACTATATTTTTAAAAAGTAGGCAGTACACAATACACAATACCAGTACACTAATTACTTTCTTACTCTATTTAGAATTTTGTCTAGTTTTCCAGTACAAATATAATAAAACATATATTTAGGGTAAGAAAAAATATTAGTTGTCTTACCCCATTGGCAGATATTTTTCCTGTTTTAAGCAAAAACCATTACATTTTGATACATTTTTCAGAATACTTAATGTCATATTACTTCTCAAGTAAATGTATCTTAGAATAAATTACAACCCTGTCGACTTTTACTTGTGTTTGTGTTTTTCATTTGTTTCTTCAGCTAAAAGTGTCTGTTCAGTGAATAAAGGTTAAATGGACTATGCTGTTGAATGACATATACTCTCTCTTTTTCTATTTAGCAGATCTGTAAGAGAAACAAACCCCATGACCTTGATGTTGCTGGCGTCACGCTCCTACATTTGAGCTCCAGGAACTCGAGTGTTTGAGCCACACACTCACAAATCGGATCATTCTGACAGCAATGTTAATAAGTACTTCTTCATTTTAATGAAGATGTGAGGTCATGGATAATCCTGTTGGACACGGCGACAGGCAGCTAGAGAGACAGGAAGACGAGCAGAGAGGTTCATGTTCATCTCGAGCGAGCTGTCGGCATTTGAGCTTCCTGCTTCGTCTTACACAATCACACACGCTTGGACAGGGGCCGTCCTCCATGATCAAAGATTAAAGAAAAAAATTTTTTGAGAACATTTACAGGAAAAGATCAACTTTACAAATATATCATGAATATCCTGATAGCTATTTTACAGTGTCTGAAGGAAATGTGAGAGCTGATCTGCTGGGAAGTATTGAATAGGTTATTCGCTTTAATACACATTTCATGTCGGTTTCTCAAAGGGGAGCCGGATTTACGCTCAGAATTAGACATTTCTCTTGAAATATTCATTCATGTTCTTCTAAGAGCATCAAAAATGTAGCAGTTCTTCAGAAGTGTTGTTCTTTTCCCCATCCGAACGCTTCATTAGCTCTAGTTTCACTCCTTCTTCCTCTCCGCTCGACCCTTCACACTCACCTGCCGTTCCCGAGTGTCACGTGCTCGCCTCGGGTATAGCGCTTTGTTTTGTTGCTATGAAGACTTGTGCTAAACACATAGATGCTCTTAGTACATTTTTTATGAATGCTTGTTTGAAAGCGCCTGAATGCGCATTCCGATCCCATAGGAAAGAAAAATCTCAAATGGAATCTCTTTAATATTGCAAGAATTTCACATAGACTAAATGGAGAGCACATGGAGACTTTTGGCTAATTGAAAATTCTGTCATTTGCTCAATGCAATGTCTTTCCAAGCTCATAGAACACAACATTGTTTTGCTCTTTTCCATACAATGACAGTGAATGGGGACAAAAAGTACGACAAAAACACTATAAAACCACCTGTGTGCTCTCTCTCTCTCTCTATATATATATATATATATATATGTGTGTGTGTGAGTGTGTGTGTGTGTTTCTTCTGTGCATTAGATTTGATGTCAAATGAAAAGACACATGAGAAAAAATTTATTTGATGTCACTGAGGTCAAACCTAACATGATAGGTGTTGAAACGCCGGTTTTGAGTATTGTATATAAATAGCATTTAAGTCATATAGACTACTATATAGACTAGACCTGAGAATATTATTTCAATATGAATTTTTGCAAGTTCAAATGATCTGAATGTGCTGCTATCCACATTGCATATGCTCTATACTCATACTGTAACGTCGACAATTGCATAATTTGCGTTTATTTTGGAGTGAAAATGTCTCAAGAACATAAAAATCAAAAGAAAGAAATAAAATGTTGCATGAAAATCAAGCTGTACTTTTAAGAGCACTAATATTTTGTGACATCAAAATGTATCATAATTTATATATTTAAATTCATTTTATATTTTTTATTTATTTTTTAGATTTATTATATTTTGTTATATTTATTATATTTTTTTATATTTTCTGTTTGAATATTTCCAAATTCAAATGATCTGAGCTGCTATCCACATCATTTTGCGTATGTCAATAGTTGCGTAATTTTTGTCTATTTTGGTGTGAATCTCACAAAACGTGTTAAGAACATCAAAATCAAAAGAAATAAATCAAATGTTCAGCAAAATGTTCATACTTTAGCATTTAGATCTTTTCAAATTAATTTTATATTTTTAATTAATTTTCAGTTTTTTCTATTTTATAATATAATTTTATAAAAAAATATTTTTAGATTATATAATATTTTTATTATATTTTAGGAATTCGGGTTTTTTTTCTTCCTATTTTTGGGGTGAAATGTGACCTGCATATTGTGAGAATCACCTTTTTTATTTCTCCTGAGGAATTAAACAGAAGTGAGAACTCGATAAAGTCTCTTGAGCTATGAAAGCTCAAGCTCAAAGCAATAACACGCTCCTCTGGGATGTGCCGAGGAAGGAATTTCAAGGTCTATTCTCTCTCTCCCTCTCGATTACGCAGACTGAGAAAGGCTTAGAAATTCTGCATTCCCTCCCCTGCAATCCATGAGCGAATAAAAAACACACACATCGGCTTCTATAAATAGCACAGGACTTTGAAATTGTATGGAAGACAGAAATGACGTGGAATTTACGACACAGCCTGTCTCGCTTATTCACATATCCTCTTTTTCTCATCTATTTAAGCCCGGTTCTTTCAACTATCCCTCCGTTTGCCTTCCACCCTCCCTCTTGTTCTCTATCTCTCCCCTCCTCAGACCCTTGCAAGGTCGGTGTGACCCAAGTGGGCTGGAGAGGGAGGGCGCGAGCGGCTGAATGCTCCAGAAAAAGCCCAAAGAATGAGCGCAAATGGAGCCAAACGAGTAAGAGGCAGAGCTAAACTGGTTCTGCATCACCTGAGTGTTGTGTATTTCTTACATAATACATAAAGGTCTCTCACGCTTTATTCCTCCCTGCTTCTTCATATCCTCATCTCCTCCATCCACCCATCCCAGTTTGTCACCAGCAGGGAGGAAGGATGCAAGTGACAGAATGTCATTTTGTCAGAAGAAGTAGTATCTCTGCCGGAGCCAGAGAGCCTGAGACGGGCAGCCCCTGCTGGCAGAGCAAAGGCATTGATCTGAAATCTCACTGTGAAAACAATGATGCAAAAAAAATTGTGCTTTTGATGCACGCAGCACATCTCCAAAAGCAGGTTAGTGGCATAATTCGTTGTTAGTGAATGTAAGTCAGGTCAAGTGATGCCAGTGTTACGATATTAGTCTCTTCTGCCTCAAGAGAAAGAGAGAGAGTAAGAAGAAGATTGTGCGTAGAAGCACAAGACTTCTGCGACACACAGCGGCTGAAAAGAATCCGACAAGGAAACTGACCAGATGGAGATGTTGTGGAAAGATATGCTTGTAGTTTAAAACATCTGCTCTAAAATTAGATGGTGCTAATTCAGTAAATTATTTAAAGAACTCTAGTTTTGCATGCATCCAAATAATCCGTTTATAATTGGACTAATGGCTCAATCGGACTAAGAAGTCTTAATGTAAACACCTCAATCTCAAGAAATCTTGGAAGGGGTGGTGTAGACCTGAAATAATCTGATCAATAAGAAAGAATCAAACACTTTCTCAATTGGATTCAAAAATACATTGCGCACATGCACAATGCCATGATGCATATGTGTTTTACATCATACAAACTGCCGTATGTTTATTTATGTCTCAAGTCCTATAAACAGAACAGTGGATAAGACTGAATATTTACAAAGTATTTGCAAACAAACAGAACTTTTAGAATCTGAAATCTGATTGGATTAATTCCGATTGACGAGATTAGTGCATGTAGACATACCTATTGAAAAATAAAGTTTTCTTATAAAAAAGTGAATGTACGTTATAGAGCCTGCAGTAAAATAATGTTTTGGTTAAGTAATATAAATGCTGTTTGTGTGCATTTTTGCACGTATGCCAGTTCAATCAGAAACATTAAATATGCTTTTAGAAATTTCTTTTATCTACAAGAGTATAATGGTAGAATTCATTAGATTGCATAATGAACATTTGTGAATGTTGGGAGTATGTCGGTTCATATTATGGTAACAGGTATGGTGAAATTTTCATTATTTGATTTTTGATTTTTCAAAAATATAATTCTGTGATTCATTAAGTTATATAAATCTGCGATAGAATTGATTTTAAAAATTCAACCTTTCTAAAAAGTCAACAATATTAAAGGTGAAGTAAGCTTCAGGAAAAGAAAAACGTCCTTTTCCGGATTTACCCCAGTTCATTTTATGTTAATCTTTTTCTCCACATTTCTACTATTTTTGAGTTGCACTGACTTTTGTATATTTAGTCAATTGTAGCATCCCAGTGCAACAGTGTAAATAGTTCTGATTGGCTGTTTATGTTGCAAAGCATTATGGGTAGATGCTATTTGTTCTCACCCTCTTGCAGAAGTGTAGTACTTTTAATAGGGTGGTTTTGTAAAACATAATATAACTTTTAATCTTGTTCTTTGTTTATTCCATAAGAAATGTTCCTATATTAGGACCCACTGTTTCTTTCTTCTCTTCTATTTCTTAAAATGTTTAATTTTTTTAAGTGCTTCTAAATAGATCCAGATTACAGTTTTTGAACTTGTAACAGTATCAGAACCCTTTTAGGATGTTTTTGTGGAAGTATAAATAAAGTATACGTTTTTTTCTGCGTGCATTTCAAAATAAAATAATTTTTTAAAGATTTGTTGCTTCTGTTTTTCCTGATTTCTTTAAATGTATTGTTTTTTTAAGTGCTTCAAATTAGAGTTTTTGGACTTGTGCTAAATTAGGCTCATTTGTGTTCCATTAAAAATGTACATTTAAAGTAATAAGACTTACTTTCAGGTCGATGAAAGACATTTTAATTTAGAGCCATATCTACCTAAATATCTTTAGCCCTCCTTTCTTCATTCTCAAACAAAACCATTTCTAAATCCAAAACGTTCTTTAAGTAGATATGAATCTTTGAACCTCCTTTTACGAGTGTGTATATAAAACACACTGCTTGCATATTTAAAACTTGATTTTATAATTAAAACCACACGTATCAATCAGCCAAACACTGTTGATCATTTTAAAACTAATGTGCAACCAGATATGGCTATATGTTCTGTCATGTACATTAGATCAGTCTCAACAGGGTGATGAAACTGAACTCTTCAGTTTCACGGTTTCAAACTCTACGTGTCAGGTAGCTAATGGATTTGAATTTTTTCACTCCAGCACAAAAGACAGCTTTCCCCTCTCCTCTCTAATCAGGTCTTGAGCTGCTATATTTAGCGCCTGCTGGCGGAGAATGATTTCTGTAGGGATTGTATGCAGGCCTTGATGTTACATAAGAAAATATGAAACACAGCATTTGAGGAATATCAATCCACTATGAGGAAAAAATAGACACGGCAGCACTATAAATACAGCAGTGTTTCCCTTCGCATTAAAATGCAGGGCTTTTCTGGATGCGAGCTGAGCTCATGTGTGCACGAACATGTTGTATGACATCGCAAACGTGTGTCACGTCAGTCACAGCTGAATGTTCTTTCAAGAAACGTGCATGCTTTTAACTTTTGCACATGTCTTACATTGAGGGGTTGTGACAAAATGACTGCGTGACATTTACGAGCCAAATACTAATGATGCCTGGGAGGTGCTTGAAACCGAGCAAAAGTGTCAAATCTGGGACCGACTCAACCTGGTTCCTAGCAATACTGACTCTTAAGTTTCTGACTGCAAGAAAAGACTTATATAGTGACAGAATAGGCATCTCGTGACGTTTTCAGGTGTAGGTCTTAAAAAAGGCTTAGGGGTAACAATGTGATTTCTGTTGGACCTGTATTACATTTATAATGATTAATCAAAACTATCCTGATTATAGGCTGGATTATAATGACACACTGCTGGATGGGCTTGGGAAATAGTGCAAACACACTCTCTCAGCTCTTTATAAATGCTTTTTCCAGATAAGTGCCCTTCTCTTCACATACAAATTAAACAAATTCACTTTCATTTAATTCTTTGTTTTATTTCAGCACAGGCAATGTGAAGGGTTTCTGTGTGCTTTTGTGTTCAGCTTGGGCTATAATTGTTGAACATGTGCTTACAATAGCGAAACATGTCGAAAATCGACATTTGAAGTGTTGCTATTTGTCTCTGAAGTCTTGCGATTTCAATTCTAATAAATGGGCCAGAATACACTTTGCTTTAAATCTAATAATGCCAACAGGTTTGTTTGTGTCACGTTGACACACACACGAGGAACGAGGAGACGCTGGAGAATACTTTACCAAGACTTTATTTACAGGAACCAAGGGAGACGAACACAGGAAGACCTTTATCGGAAGACGTACAACAGCGGACAGAGAACACTTTTTATACACACAGGAGGGGGGGCTGACGAGACACACCTGGGATCAATGGAAATTAAACATGGGAAACACCTGGGAAGAAATCAACTAAAT